>NC_133459.1:70758863-71061893 GCF_048565385.1 Saimiri boliviensis
TGCATGCATATATATGTTACATATATATGCATGTATGATATTGAGTACTAGTTTTTGAAGTGTTTTTATTTTACAGGGAGGAAGGTATTATTCCTCTTATCTGTAATTTTTTCCTATGAGCACATAATTTTTAAGGCAAAGTATTTTTGTCCACTTCTGAATATGTTGCAGTTTGGGAGTGAACAGGAAGCTCTTCTCCATCTTGGACCCATTTGGCTTTGTATGTTTAAAAAGGAGTATAATAAAAAGACAGTGCAAGTGATTTTGAATAATTTTGGCCTTGAGTCTTTCCTGAGATGTGCAGTCCTGTTTTTTTCTGATTCTTTTGACAGATATAAGGTCTACTGCATTGCAGATGGCAAGATTTCCTATGATTGACTTAGGCAGGGTGTGAATAGCACTGCAAAGCAAAAGAGCACAGCTGGGCTTTCAAAGTGACAGACTGGTTACAGCCTGATTGAAGACCTGTAAGTTGGAGCATGTAGGTAATGGGCTTGGGGAAAGAAAAGGAATGGGAGTAGAAAAAGGAGCACAGCACTTGTATTCATATTAATTTCTTTCCTTTTATGTGCATTTTTGCCAGGGCATGAGAAAAAAACATATAATTCAGGTAATATGGCTCTATCTTTATGTGAGAAATAAAACAAAATTTGTGTCAATAGGCATAGGTTTGCAAATTTAAGTCTAATGAATATATATTTAAATAAGCCCATAAAAATCTTCAAGATTACTAATCATTAAGAAAATTCAAATTGAATTCACAATTAGACTTCATGACATAACTATTAGAATGGAGAAAAACAGCCGAGCGTGGTGGCTTATGCCTGTAAACCCAACACTTTGGGATGCCAAGTGGGTGGATCATGTGGGGTCAAAAGCTCAAGCAGCCTGGCCAACACAGTGAAAACTCATCTCTACTAAAAATACAAAAATTAGCTGGGCGTGATGGCACATGCCTGTAATTCCAGCTACTTGGGAAGTTGAGGCAGGAGAATTTCTTGACCCAGAAGGCAGAGGTTTCAGTGAGTCAAGATTGCACCATTGTACTCCAGCCTGGGCAAAGAAGCAAGACTCCGCCAAAAAAAAAGAATGGAGAAAACTAATGACTGACTATACTTATTGGTGAGTGTCTAGAGGAAATGGAAATCTCAAATATTCCTGGTAGAAATATACATTGTACAATTATTCATGTAATGAATACATACGAATAATACTTTGAATAACCAAAATCAGTGCCAGTTTCTTAAGCAGTTAAAAGTAAACCTGCTGTATGCCATAGCCATTCTAATCCTAGGCATCTAACCCCAAAGAAAAGAAATATTATATTTTAATAAAGGCTTGTATACAAAATGTATAGCAGCTTTCTTTGTGTCAGTCAGAATTTAGAAAACGAAAAATCAACAGGTTAATAAATAAAAAAACTTTTGCCATATTAATATAATGGAATCTACTAAACAATAAAAATAAATGAACCATTGATAAACAAATTTGTTTATATGAATCTTTATTAGTTGTGATAACTGAAAGAAGCCAGATTAAAAAGAGTAAATAATCTATAATGACATTTATATAAAATGCAACTAATTTTCTTTATGCAGTGAATATTTATATGACATACATGCATATAAGCAAACTAATTTATAGTGGCAGAAAGCAATGGTTGCCTGTGAAGTGGGGAGGGACAAGGTTGGAATTACAAAAGACCATGAAGTAACATTTGGGAGTTACATATTTGTTCATGATTTAGATTCTGTTCACGGTTTTCTGGCAATATACACAATGCAGAACTTAATTATATAACCTAATTATGTAGTGTTTATTTGCATATCTATTATATTCCTAAAATATGGTGAAATTTGTAAAATTTGGTAAAATGTGGTGAAATCATGTTGTTTTCTGAAAGCTGTCTAGTGATCGTGTAGAAGAATATGTCTGGGGGAGAAAAGACAAGAAGGCCAACTGTGTAATGTAATGGTTTCCAAACCTGAAATCATTTGGTGTCTGGGTGCTTTATGACTGAATAGGTACAGAGCCGCTTCCCCTAATATTTCATCTCAGTACTTACATTATAAAAGCTTAGAATCTGTGTGGTCTTGGGACTTTGGTAAAAAAAGGTTTTAAAATCACTGATGCATAACACCTGCTCTTATTCCTTAGAGAATACTCATTCAGGTATAAAAGCTGATGGCTAATCCCTTGGGATTCCCCTTATTCTTAGTGTTTTCTTTCTTCAATAAGCTAGCATTTTCCAAATTCTTAGGTATTCATAAGGTGAAAACAAAGGTCAAAATACATAGAAAAAATAATTATAAAAATAATCCAAATCATACGAAAAATTTTATTCAAGCTTTTGACTCACTATTGCCATAGCTTTGTATTATTCTAGGGATTGTCTTTGGTTAGATACCTACTTTTCAGCTTAAAAAAGCTAACAGAACTTCTAAGACCCTTGGAGTTAAGTTGTCAATTCCTAGATCCTGATCTATTTCTACTAGGAACTCCAGCTTTCAACGGTAAAGTACAGAAAAATCTCCTGGAATACAATTATTGGTCAAACTGGATTCCTACTGCAAAATGTATATATAAAAATAAAATTATGAGATGCATATAAAAGAGGATTTAGTCAGCCAACAAACACATATTTGTTGATAATCAGCTATGTTGTGGACATAGGTGTTGTGCCTGGAAAAGCTATACCGAACAACATAAACAGCTACTGTTAAGAGGAGAGGATTCTGGAATTTTAGATGGAAATAATATATCTGCCCCATGTGATTCAGATCTAGAGATAAGCAGACAATATTGAGAAAATGTAGAGTGCTCAAAATCAACAATACACTTACAGTGGAGGTTATCTTGACACTTCATGGAATTCTTTCAGAAAACTTGAGAGTGAAAATTAGGACATTTTATCTTTCCCTGAAAGAGAACTATGAGCTTAGTGTAACAATAACTTTGGAAAGTTCCTGTGAAGTTCAACATGTATAAATAAGATATCCTCTAATGGCTTGCAAACTGGGGGAAAAACACATCTCTGAACTCATATAGTGTATAACCATGGTAATTTTTCAATTTAGCAAAAATATTTTAGCATTTTTACTGCATGATTGAAAAAGTACTTTTCATTTGACCTACTTTGCGCAACTCATATTTTTCTTACATATTTTCTTTGGAGCTTTGCAGTGTTTTAATGTCATATATCTACCTTTCTGTATTTATTTTTCTCCAAAAATCAAAAAGGTTTCTCCTGTACAAGAAGTCTCTTTGATGAAGTCTCCAGACAAATATTTTATTCCATTCCTATATTCAGTTTGCTTATAATTAAATTTTAAGATTTCTTTATACATTTTGGATACAAGTCCATTATGAGATATGTAATTTGCAAACATTATTTCTCAGTCTTCAGCCTTTTTCATTTCCTAAACAGTGTTTTCAGAAGAGCAAAATGTTACAATTTTATGTAGTCAAACTGTTCATACATTTCTTTAAAATATTGTATTTTGGTGATATAGCTACAAAGTTTTTGCCTACATAAAGATCAATACAACTTATCCTTGGTTGGCTTACTGAAGTTTTATAATTTGGGTTTTAACATTTAGGTCTATGACCTATTTTGAATTTTTTTTCTTGGTGGTATGAGCAATGTATCAAAGTTAATTAATTTTTTGTACATTAATATCCACCATATGAAACGACTCTTATTTTTTCATTGAATTACTTTTGTACTTTTGTTAAAAATCAGTTGTCAGTTTATGAGTTGGTTTATTTCTAGATCTCTATTTTGTTCTCTTATTTGTTGATTTTTATGTCAATCTCATATTCCGGGTAATTGTGGTTTTAAAATATGTCTCAAAATTAAACTTTCTTGGTCTTCCAACTTTGTTCCTTCCAAAGTTGTTTTGGCTATTCTTTATATTACTACATTAATTTTAGAATCATTAATTTTAGCTTATTAAATTCTACAAAAATATTTGTGAGAACATTAATTAGGGTAGTATTGAAGCTATTGATCAATTTGAGAATTGACATACTGAGTCTTCCAACCAATGAACAAGCTATATTTCTCCACTTATTTAGATGTTCTGTAATTTTCAGTGTATAAGTTTTGCATTTATTTTATTGTATTTATGCCTAAGTATTTCATATTATTTTAAGCTATTATACTGCTGTCTTAATTTCTAATTTTAATTTTTTATTGCTAGTACATAGAAAAGAAATTCACTTTTGTATATATTTATCTCATATTTCTCAAACTTGATAAACTCAAGTATTAGTTACCATGACTTTTATTTTTATATACCTCATTTAATTTTCTACACAGAAAAGGGTCATCTGTGAAAAACAATATTTTGCTTCTTCCTTTCTAACTGAGTAATTTTGATTTCCTTTTTCTTTGCTTATGGCATTGGCTAGAACTTCCAGCCCAATGTAAAAATAATTGGTAGGAGTGGACATCTTTGTCGTCTTCCTAATCTTAGCAGTAAATAATTCAATCTCCCATGATTTAATATGATGTTAGCTATATGAGTTTTTGTAGATGTCTTTCATTCCACGAAGAAACTTCCCTTCTGTTCCTGGTTTGCTGAGAATTTTTAATGGAAATTAATGTTGGACTTTCAGTCTCTACTTATTGAGATTATCTTGTGGGTATTCTTTTCCAGTTGGTAAATAAAGTGAATTAAATTAATTTGCCTCTGAATGTTAAATCTGTGTGCATTCCTGAGGTAATTCCCACTTAGTCATCATATTTTATCGTTTCTTTTTCTTTTTTGTTCATGTGGAATCTCACTCTTGTTGCCCAGGCTGGAGTGCAGTGGTGTGATCTCTGCTCACTACAGCCTCTACCTCCTGGGTTCACATAATTCTCCTGCCTCAGCCTCCCAAGAAGCTGGGATTACAGGTGCCCACCACTATGCCTGGCTAATTTTTGTATATTTAGTAGAGTATATTTCTCCATGTTGGACAGACTGGTTTCAAACCCCAGGTAGTCTGCCCACCTCAGCCTTCCAAAGTGCTGGGATTACAGGCATGAGCCACTGTGCCCAGCCTATTTTTTCTTATCTTGGTTGAATTTAATATTTTGTTAAGAACATTTTTGTCTATGTTTATGGTAGATATTATCCTGAAATTTTCATTTAAAGTCTTTTCCTCATTTTGGTATAAAGAGGACTCTGGCCTTATATAATATGCTGAGGAGAAATTTCCTTATGTTAAATTTTCTGGAAGAGATTATGTAAAAGTGGTATCACTTAGTCTTTAAATGGTAGAATCCACCAGTAAAGTTACATGGCTCTGGAATTTTTGTTTTGGAAAAGTTTTCAGCTACAAATTCAATTTCTTCATTTCATAATCGGCTATCAGATTATCTGTGTGTGTATGTGTGTGTGTGTGTGTGTTTCATTTTAAGTGAACTGTGGTAGTTTGTGTCATTCAAAGAATTTCCCGATTTCATCTAAGTTATTGAATAGTGGCATAAATTTGGTCACAATATTCTCTGCTTTTTCAGCTTCAAGATCATCCCTTTAAAAGCTTCTATGTGGTTCTGAATCTGACTCAGTAAACCTCATTTTTATTTTGCCAGCTTACCTTTCTATCAGGATCTGCCAATAGAGGGCACTAGAAAGAAACTATACAGCAGCAGGAAGAAGGTTTTGCTGTGATTATATACACTTGCTTGCTTTCTGGTCCTGTAAATAACACCCACCAAAATTTCTTTACAGTGGCAGTTGATTCCACCGTATGTTTCCCCAGTACTTACTAAACCAGATTTGAACCCTGTCAGAGACACCAACAGCAGCTGACTAATGTATGCCTCTCAGAGGGTCTGTATGCCAGACCCATAGGGCACTTCCTCTGATCTTAGCAACACCAGTCAAAGATCTGAATTTCGGCTGCAGAGATGCCCTGCTCCCAGTCTCTAAGTTCTAATAATTGTGAACTCTTCCATGGCTAGTGCTGCTCCCTGCAGATGTTACCTCATTGACCCCTCAGTGTTGTTCCCAATTTGTCTTCTGAATTCTTCAATCTCTAGTTAACAATTATTTGTAATGAATTACATTTCTTATATTCAGAGATGGTTTTTGTATTCTACCTGTACCTTAGTTAATGTAATAACTATATATTTATTTCTACTTTATTCAAATTTTTGTTATTTTCAATTTTTTTATAGTTGAATTAGTTGCCAAAGGAAGTCTAAGAAAAATAAAACTATTTTATTTAGTTCAAATATGTCTGATATTTCCACTTCCAGGCAAGGAAAGAAATAACATTTTTCAAACTTTTGTTTCCAATATGGCACATAAGGCAAATCTATTGAAAAATAACAAGAAAGTAAGAGTAAAAATGATTGAGCACCCTTGTTTTATTAGTCTCAGTAAAGCACAGGCTAGACAACAGACATACTTTAATGTCCTCAATGTTAGAATTTACGATTGTATTAAATCAGACTCCCGAATTATTCATGAAATTTGATTTGAGGACTAAGACATGATGAGAAAAAAGAACCACAATTGACAAATGGTTTGATTGCATTTAATTTCCATGTGATGACCATGAATTTGCTTATATTTGTAAGATTATTGCAAAATCTTTGGTATTTATCACTTTTCTTAGCAATTTGGGATTTTAGAAAATAAAAAGGTAGCTTTATAACATTTGTATTTCCTACTCTAGTATTGTGTGATATTTTGCTTGGAATCTAAGAGAGGGAGTGTTTGATATGACAAATATATAGCTTTAGACACATATTTTTTTCTTTCTAGAGATCATAACACCCTTGATTTTTTTCCTAAGTCTCCTAAATATACTCATATCAACCATGTCACATCATGTTAGATGTTACTGGATAATTTCACTTTCATTAAGAAACTGTATTGAAGCCTATATCCTCAAAAGTGTATGCAACTGCTTCTGTCTCAACAAGAGGTAAACTGGCTGAACATGGCAGATTAACTTTGGAGGATCATCACTATTATTTGAAAGAAATTCTGTATTGCTATAAAATTGGATTGGAAACTGCTTTAGCTTAGCTGCAAAACCGGGGCTAAAACTCAGGGCTGAAAATATTACGGTGCTGATTCATCACTTGAGTAGAGCAGAAATCATAAACATTTATAGTTTACTTCTCATAAGCCTTTGATTCCATCACCTCCCATTTGTAGACTGGTAATACTGTTGTGACAGAAACAAATATACGCGTCGAAAGTTATATACTTATTGAAAAGTCTTTCTAAGAAAACTTTCAGCAGTAACAATGGCATTGCTTCTATTCTGCATGAGAACTCATATACAAAGTTCAGTTTGTATCATTCATACCTAGCATTTGCTGATCTGTGTTATTTATTCCATCCCAGATACAATCTGTATTCTCCCCTTATAGGCAGGATTGTATCATGTCTCTTTATACCACTGTCACTTTTAATATGGCTCTTATATGGTAGATGCTCAAAAATACTTTGAATGATAATGATATTGAACATTTTAGACATGAATATAGCTCATTTATTGCCACCATTGATTTATTCAAACTAAAAATCACTAGGCTGAGGTTTCTTAAAAATCCCTTAAGGACGAATGGGACAAATTAAAGATAGTGCTTTCAAATTTCTTTAGAATTTGACCCACTGTTCCCTAAGAAGGTTTTTTTTTTTTATTGCATTTTAGGTTTGGGGGTACATGTGATGAACATGCAAGATTGTTGCATAGGTACACACTTGGCAGCCTAAGAAGGTTTTTAAAAATTAATGTTAACACAACAAACACAACTATAAAAAACAGCTTTTCTTTTTCAAAGTCATGAACTTATATGTAATAAAAGAGTCAAATGCAACTACTTCTTTCAGGAAAAAGATATTTTAGGACGTATATCACTGTTTTATTTATAATTCATTGTTCTTTATCTGATGGAAGAATTTGTATTTATTCTTATTCTGATTTGGGGAGGCATCAATGAGAAAAACACCAGCCATTATATACTATTTGTGTTTCATTATCTTTTTAAATACCTTTCTCATTTGTGTTTATTTTTTCACTTCTCATTATTTCATTTTGTGTGCATTCACGCTCATTTTCTCCAACTAAATGCATCTATCATGTCATTTAAGGATTCAAAGTTTGATTAACACTTCTATTTATATTTAAGATGATCATTAATATATGTATATCCAAGTGACAAGGTGGTTACAGTTGTCAATATCATTGTTGTCATTAAATACTTAGTGTCTTTTGGAGATACCAAGAGTACCAGACTAGTAATAGATATATTCCTTACCAGTGTCATAAAGTAGCTTCCAATCTGTTTGAGAGATCCAAGTCACATAATAATAATTGTTCATATTTATTGAAAATATACTATGTATCAAAAACAGATTTAACAATACTTTTGTATGCATGTATACCTCACAAAACTCTACTAGATGGATATTGTTATTCCCGTGTTACAAACTCAGAAGTCTAAAGAATTATAGAAAGGAAGTAATACGCTCCAGTAGACACAAGTAATAAATAGTAGAGGCAAGATTCAAACCAGGCAGTCTGGTGCAAGAGCATTAATTTGGACAATGAATTCGATTGCACTAAAAGACACATAAATATACATTTTCCTAAGGTCTTTATGGTTTAATATAAAGTAGTAAGTCATCAGAAATATGGTAAATCTTTGTGAATGTGCTTCTGGTTTTCACATGATTTAATTGTTTTATTTCCTTATTTAATATGGGCAAATAAAGGAAATAAAGAAAACCTAAATTTATTTTCCTGCCAGTTGTAATGTCAGAAAGATCCAGTCACATATTTCTAAAGAAGAGTATGTTCAAGGGTTGCAAAGTAATTAAAAACTCTAAGTTAAATGTAGGATAGAAAAATGCATCTGTTTTTGGCTTTCATGAATGCATCCTTCATTTTATGTAAAGAACCTGTGCAATGCACTCAGGAAAAAAAGAAATGAGGAAAGAGTACATTATATAGAAAGTGTATCGGCTGAGCACCATGGCTCATGCCTGTAAACCCAGCAGTTTAAGAGGCCGACATGAGTGGATAACCTGAGGTCAGAGTTTGAGACCAGTCTGGTCAACATGACGAAACCCTGTCTCTACTAAAAATACAAAAATTATCTGGATGTGGTGGCGGATGACTGTAATCCCAGCTACTCGGGAGACTGAGGCAGGAGAATTGCTTGAACCTGGGAGGTGGAGGTTGAAGTGAACCAAGATCTCACCACTGCACTCCAGCCTGGGTGACAGAGTGAAACTCAGTCTCAAAAGAAAAAAAAAAAAAAAAAAAAAAAAAAATAGAAAGCATATCATCTTTAGAAAAAAACACATTGGCAGCCTTCACAAGAAAGTTCTATTAGATTCTTTTTCTGGACTGCAAGTGCTCCCCAATGTACATGTCAAGCCTCGGTAATCCCTGTGCAAGTAATTTAGCCCAGTGGACTAAAATGAAGTAGTGAGTAAATAAAAACAAAAACAGAATTATTGACATTTTAATATTTACAAAGATAGGATCCCTACTTCCCAGTTTTTTATAATAGAATAAGAATACTATTTACCATTATTAGCAAAAATAAAACACTCCAAGGTTGTTAGCTCAAAATCTATTAATATTTGTGTAGTTGTTGCTATGTGTCAACATGATACTGAACTGTTGGTTAATTTATTAATGATTAAAACCATCAAAACAACTTTTTTACTTTTAATTAAAATTATTTTAATGGGAATTTATAGGTTAGATGAAGTTTAATGTTTTCACCTATTCTTGACCTTGTATTGACAAGGGAAGGTGAAATTTTGCTTCCGTGTGGACCTATTGTAAAATTTTTCATTTGTCCACATTCTAGTGGATTTTATATAAACCCACATTCTGTAGTTAATGAAATCTTAAAAATGAATGTCTTTGCTTAGTGCTTAAGTTTTATTGGTAAATATTTAGAATGAACAGTACCAGTTCATAAATGATGGTCATTATTGACACATGTTCTCATGTATATTACAGCTCCTTGCCTAAATAACATAGCTAAATCTTTATCCAGAAGTTGTCAGATTAGTGCTTGTGCTATTGCTGTCAAGAACAGTTTCTTTTAACAGCATATTGATTCCTTTTGTCACTTTATGGGCTATTCTACATACATCTCCTACAGTTCATGAAATCTTTTGCCAGTTTACCAACCTTCAACCTTTAAATCTTTCTATCTTTACTATAGACTGAATGAAATGTATATATTTTCTTTTTCTTTGTATTCCAGACATTGTCCTAACCCATGTGAAATAGAAAATTAAAAGTTGTAACACTCTTTTAACTTTTTTTTTTTTTTGAGACAGAGTTTTGCTCCTGTGGCCCACGTTGGGGTGCGATGGCAGGATCTCCACTCACCACAACTTTCGCCTCCCAGGTTCAACCAATTCTCCTGCCTCAGCCTTTGAAGTAGCTGGGATTACAGGCATGTGCTATCACGCCCGCCCAGCTAATTTAGTACTGGGTTTCTCCACATTGGTCAGGCTGGTCTCAAAATTCTGACCTCAGGTGATCTGCCCGCCTCAGTGTCCCAAAGTGCTAGGATTACAGGTGTTAGCCACTGCGCCCAGCCCTTTGAACATTTTAATGCCCGTAATTCTCCTTCCACAATCCATGATGATGAATTTTCTGCAGAATACCTTTCACAATAGTGGGGAGAAGTTTATACAAATTCTCTTGAAATTATATTTGAAAAATAATACCTTAAATTCCTGCTGAAAGACTCTCACCTTTACTAAAAGGTCTTTTTACTTCAGGTCTACCTTCTATCCCTGGGACCACTGGTAGAAAACTTAGAAACAGAAGACTTACGCTTGCTGACATGCTGGTGTTTTGTTTCATTTATTCTCACTAGATAACAGAACTGTAAAATAATATATTATTAAGATGAGACCTAGTAGTAAGGTTGACTTCTCAATGTTAGTTAGGCATATTAAAATCTAAGAAGTTTTGCATTAATAACTTTTTGAAATTGTCTATAGACTAGTAAAACTAAAAAAAAAATCATTTTGGGTTGTGTTTTTAAACCTTTCGAAAAAAAAATAATTCTCTTGATATTTTTGTTTTTGCCTTTTAATATAATGATATTTTTCTTGTTGTTGTTCTGAGATTCTGAAGGTTTGATTAGGATACCTATCTTTAAATAAATAATTTCAATTTTAGGACAGTGCAAGTTTTTTGATAGGGATTGAAATGGCTTAAATCTGAAGCCTGGAATGTTTTTTGATAGGGATTGAAATGGCTTAAATCTGAAGCCTGGAATGTGCACTTAGTATATAGGGTCTTAAAACTTTTCCTCTCATATATGAAATTTCATAATAACTTCTTTCACAAAAATGTCTGTTAGTTGCTACTCTGAATAGAATGTTGGAATTTTTATTTACATGTATATTTTAAATAATATTTTGTTCAACAAAAATTAATTAGGCTAGTCATTTTAAACATCTTAGGGATTTAAAACTTCTACTCTTTTTGTTCAATTTATTTTTATTGAGTAAAACTACATTATCAACCACTGAAAGTTTAATTTCTGTACATCATAAAACAAAAAAAATAGTCTAGACTTTTATTGTTAATAAAGATTTCCCTTACTCTAAGTAGAATTGTGTCTCATCAGAAGCATACAATCCTAAATTAATTGCAATTAAATTCAGTTAAAATGATTTGAGTGCCTATCAAAGTATTTTCCTATGATTTCTTGTTTAGTTCTTATAATTTCATTAAAATGTTGGTATTTTTATCCCCATTAACCAATTAGAAGACAAGAGTTCAGGGAGATTGGAGGAGGTTAGAGTGCTAAGCCTCATACATTATACTGCAAGTCTTAATTGGAAAGCTATAGCTACTAGCATTAAAACCAGTGACTGGTTCTATGTAGAAGCTCTTTGGGATGGCTCACTAATTTATCAAAAATGTCACATCATAGGGCACCTCAAACCATACTGACTGAGTCTGTCAGTCTGAGGATGCTTTAATTTCATAAAAGCTTTCATAAAAGATATAATTTGCAATTCAAAATTGAGTTCACCTTTTCTAATTAGATGAAATTACAGTTGCCATATTATAATTAAAGGTTATGTGACAGACAGGAGTGTTTATTTGGATTATATCAGATTATTTTTCTAGTCTTCTAAATATTGTAGCTTTTGAAAAGCATGGATTTTAAAACCTTGTGATATAATATCTATTTTTATTTAGGAGTAAAACTGTTCCCTCTTTCTGAACTTGAAATACAGCTGTGATTGTCTATATTATGGGAATCATATTCAAACACATTTTTCTTTCAACCAAACTGCCTAAAGGTATTGATGTCAGAATATTTCCATTCTAATAAGCACATGATGTTTTCCAGAGATGCTATGAAAAATATCACTGTGCCTCAAACTGAATTGTAGTAATACCACTTAATAATGCTTTTTAAAATGCCTCAAATTATATACCATAAAAATATTGAAATACAGAGGTAATATACAGGAACTGCATTGCCAAAAATGTCTTATAGTTTTTGCCCCTTGGAAAGTAAAAAACTTATGATAAAAAAAAAATCTACCCAAAATATGAGAGCTTAGACCTTGATGTTCCTCCTAGCACCAAACTACCTTAATTGTGAGCAACCTAGGGGCAGTGTAGAGTAGTTGTAAAAAATCTACAGTCAGATTGCCTAGGATAAACACAAAAGGTTTGTTTTTTGATATATTTTCCCCCATATAAAATATGCAAATGCCTAGAGTTGTTAGAAGAATTCAGGGTTAATAAATATAAATTTGTTTACTGTTACCCAAAATATCATTTAACAAATAGTTTGTTCTCATAACTATCTCTCTTTTGGATGGAGAATATGTGATAGAAGTTTTTCTTACTACACTTCTTTGAAGTTAATTAAGACAATTCATCTTTTATTTTTTAAAAATTCTTTATCTGTCTGTTTTCTTTAAAAATATTCATTTTGGTACCATGTGATTTGTAAGTAACTAAATTAATCTCAGCATTACATAACTCTTATCCCTTCAGCTTTTCTTGGAGTTTAAATCAATATTTTGCCATTAGTTAATAAAACAGATTTAGTTCAGGGTTGGACTCTAGTGACCTCAACCAAAAAACTTCTTATCATTGATTATATTCCTTATTCCTTACATTGATTATATTCCTTATTCCTTACAGAATTTTCATTTAAAAAATTATGTATGTCAATATTTTAATATGTTCAATTATTTAAAATATAAGAACTTATATTCAAGATCTACTGGATTATATAGAAATATGATTCACAGCACAATGTATTCTGCAACTCAATAGCAATGAGAACAATAGAATAAATAAAATTTTAAGATTTATAGGATTCATATGGGCATTTTTTTCTTCCACTTATGTATATGAGAATATACTACATGTAAGACACTGCACATTTAGCATATTATTAACTTTAACACTAAGCTGAAATCAGAAATGTTTAAAATGTCACTGAAATTTTCCTTTGTTTGGTATTTTGTGTTTTATTTCCTTATCATAAGGTTCTTAATGTGCTTTATTCCATTGTAAATATCAAGTAATTAATTACTTTACACTGTTTTCCTTGGGATTTGTAGACTATTTCTTTTTCATACTAACATATTATAGCAACCATTTTTATTCAATCAAAATATATTATTTCTCTGTGACACCCTAAAAAGCTTTTTTTAATAAAAATAAACTACTTTCTCTAAATGATTTTACCATCATAGAACTGAAGCACTCAATAGCAATACCATGCCAAGAATGGGACTGTTATTATGCTAATATAATTTTTTAAATAATTAGATTATGAAGACGTTTGTCTTTTCTAGTTATGTGTTAGTTACCCTTCATTTCTGGCTGTTTTGCAAGAGTTCTCTAATTACGTATAGATTCTTAGGACATTTGTATCATTTTCAATTTCAGAGAATGTGTTTAAGTAGGGCTGTGTGCATATGTAGAGGACATCATCAGCAAATTCTTTGGTCTGGGTTGCTAAGTGAGTTTAGGGCTTGGGAAACAAACCTGGCTGGGAATCTGTCACTTGCAGATCTATACTATGTCACTTTTTCCATCACTGTGGACGGGTAAGTGTAAAAGAGTGTCAGAAAATAGATTACTTGAACCATGTTTTCCTTAGGATATTGAAGTTGCCTGGAGAACATTTTAGTTTGTTATTGGAACAGAACTATTAATCCAGACATAGCAAATAAAATGTTATAGCATCCAAAGCACAGGGAGGAACTAGCAAAATGAGGCCAAAGACATAGTTATACAGTGGCTCCTACCAACTTTAAAACAGGGTCTAAACACAAAATTTGGAGGTAACAACAATTAACTGGGAGAGTTAAAGAAGACTAACCAAACACTATAGCTTGAAATGTCTATGCAAAAATTTGGCAAAGTTTTTTTGTTTTTGTGATCTAAGTAATTTGCTCAGTTTTACAATATAACACATAAATAGAGTTATAAATTAATTTCTGATTTCTAAAAATACTACTAATTTTAATAAAACATGCAGATACTGCTTTCTGAAATAAAAAAGTATTCATCTACAAATCAATACGTATTGCTGATTAATTAAACATGACTAATGCTTTAAAATATCATTTTACTTGAAATATTTCATCCTGTTTACTAAATTTATAAATTTGCTTTATTACATGTATACCTAATACCTGTAACTAAAATGATTGGTTATGCTAAAAATTCCCCACATCATAAAACCAACTCCAAACCATATTAAAATTATTTAGTTCGTGAAGTCACTGTCTGTATTCAACCTCTTCAAAAACATATTTCTGAATATCAAATTTAATTTTATGAAAATTTTTAAATTTATATTTTTGTCAGACTTATTTTTTCTTTTTTGGAATTTATTCTTACCTCTGAAAAGTATCTGTTCTCCAAGGTAAATCAATCACCTGCCTACTCAACTCCATTCAAAAATATTTAAAACACCTCAAAACTTGCTGTACATTTGGTTATATATTCTCTAATTGCTGAAACAGAGAATACATTAAGCTTCCTGATTTTATTGAGTGAACAAAAATACATAATATAATAATAAGAAAAAAGGTGACTAAAGCTTAGTATAAAACTAATTTGGTAAAACTAAGAAGTCAAAAAAATAAGGTTGTCCATAAAGAAGAAAAGAAATGTAACTGAACATTGTTGATCAGGAATAAACTGACTTTCTTTGTAGTTGCCAAATAATTAATGAATATTTACTAACAATTTACTGTGTACAAAGGAATATTAGCTGGGGATTGAGAAGTTAGAAAACTAGTAACAACAACAACAATAAAAACTTGTAAGTGTTAATAAGTTAAAAGCATTAATAAAATGTTAAAAGGGTTAATATAAGGTAGAAGCTGATAATGGCTAAATAGTGTTTGGTCAGAATGTATAAAAGGAAGTAAATTAAAGGAATACTGTCAGTAAAATAATGTCCATGTGTATGAATTATTAATTTTAAATTAATAATCTGGAGAATTTTATAGAGAAGATGTGACTATTAGAGCCATAGAATATAAAGAAAAGAAATGGAGTGCTTTCCAGGAATTCATGTATCCAGATTTTTTTCTTGCTTTCCTCCTTCCTTTTCCTCAACCCCAAACTCACTCCACCCGAATATTTAATAACTCAGGTTGTTTTTCTATTCTTGAACCAAGGGCAAGCAGTCATTTCTTTACTTTCTTATAGGCATCCTAAAGTTTTCTAGTCTCCTCCATGTATCACTGCTCCACACTGCTTCCACAAAATAGAAATCTGATCAAGTCTTTCTGTTGCTTAATGACCTCCATTAACTATTGCCATCTAAAACACAAACTACTTAAATGAAATACACTCATTAACTGGCAGCTGGGTAGGGTGGTGTGTGCCTTTAGTCTCAGCTACTTAAGAGGCTGAGGCAAGAGCATTCCTTCAGCCCAGGAGTTCCAATCCAGCCTACTAAGCAACATAATGAGACTTTGACACTGTTTCTGAAAAAAAAAAAAAAAAAAAAAAAAAAAAAACTAGAGCAAGTTTACCTCTTTAGTTTCATTTCCCATATCTACTTGATACTCTACAAATTTGACCTAGTTATAGTTCTCCACACATAACTTGCCATTTATTCTACCTATTCATACAAAAACACAAAAACACTTCTTCTATTACTTTACCAAATCATGCCCTACTTATCATTAAAGGCTTATATTAGAGCTACCCTACACCATAAAAAAGTCCATGGTATCATCCCATTATAGTTAGAGAACGCCAAGACGATATATTTATTATCTCAATTCTTGCACATTCTTGTGCTTTTTAATTATCACTTTTTATAGCTTTTATCAAAGCACAATTGATGTAACATAAACTGTACATATTTAATATGTAAAATTTGGTGATTCTTCACAAACACATACACCCCCCATAGGAAAACATGACTACAAACAAGATAATGAACATACTCATCATTCTGTAAAATGTCCTCCTGCCCTGGTGTAATCCATCCCTTCCTCTCCCTCCCCTACCTGATCCCTAGGCAAGCACTGATCCACTTTCTGTAACAATAGATGATTTCGTGTTTTTAAACATATTATATAAATGAAAACACAGAACATACTTCCCTTTTTGTTTGACTTAATTGTCACAATTATTTTAAGTTTCATTCATGTTGGTACATATAGCAGTGATAGTTCCTTTCACTAGCTGAGTAGAATTTATACTGCATAAAAAGGCCACAAAGTGTTTATCCAGTCACCTGTTGATGGAAGCTAGTGTGCAAATAAAACTGTAATCAACATTTGCATATAAGTATCTGTGTGGACATAAGCTTTCATTTTCCTCTCAAGGTTGTGGAGTGGCTGAACCATTTTGTCGGTATATGTTTCACTTTTTAAGAAAATGCCAATCTGTTTTCCAAAATATTTGCATCATTTTACATTCTTACCAGCAATGTATGAGAATTTCAATCCCTATACTCTTGTTAACAATTGGATGAGCAGTCATTTTCATTTTAGCCATTTTAACAAATGGGTAGTGGTATGTTGTTGTGGTTTAATTTGCATTTTTCTGATGACAAGGGAAGCTTAGCATCTTTATATGGTATATACCCATTTGCTATCCATATATCTTCTTTGCTAAAGTGTACAAATTATTAGGAGGGAGATTATTAGTTATATTGTACTACAAAAATTCCTTATATATTATAGATGCAGATCTGTAGTGAGCCAACCCTACATTACCCATAGGTACCTCAAGATTGGTGGTGACAGAAGAATGAGAAAATGACAGATTAAGAAAGACATTGGGACCAGAGGGCCATTGCTTTATTACTCTGGAGGTGACAGTGAAGGCTTTGAGCTCTGATCATCCACACTATTGATTACAATCACTTTGATCTACAGGGTAGGGGTGGAGTGATGGTGGAGTGAATCAGTGAGCTGGAAGTGAATCGGTGAGCTGCAAGTGGTGTGTCATTCTAAGGACTGGTAACTGGGGTTTGGGAGTGTCACAAAACAAGAACATGTGGTTATCTTTAGCCTATTATCTATGTACAGTTGATGGAACATCGGCCTTACAAGGAGCTTACAAGTCTGGCTACACAGTGCTATGAAGGGGTTTTATGTCCTTGAGCACAATGTTTATGGTAACAGAGCCTAGGTCACCCTGCAACAGAGAGGTATGAAGAGGCCTTTCTCCTCAGAGGCCTCCTGCGGCCTTCCACAGTTTGTTGTTCCTTGTTTATATGTTACTCATAACCAATTTAGGTAGGCACTCTTAAGTCCTTTCTCCTTTGTTGCTTTTCCCAACACAGGTCCTTTTAGAATATTTGTTTTGCAAACATTGTCTTCCTATCTCTGTTTTGACTTTTCATTTTCTTGACAGTATCAAAGGAAAAGAAGACATTTTAAACTTTTATGAGGTTCAATATACCCATTTTATTTTTCTTTGGTGGTACCTGCTTTTTGTCCTGTCTACAAAGGGGAAGTTTCTGAATACTCTATCCAATTCTACATGAGTTTCGAGGTCTTTCTACTCTGGTTGGTGAGAACACACTGTTCCCAATCCCCTGTGTCAACTCAGATCATTACCCTACCTGCCCTTTCCTGTGTGTTTCTTTTCATAGCTTCAGGTGGTTTTCTTACACATCTGTACTGACCATTACTCAGATAAAGACTTGAGGGATCCCTCTTTAAACTCTATCTCATCGATTCAGGGAGATGACTGGGCCCTGTTTGGGGTCTTCTATGTTCTAAGGTCTACCTGAACTATCCAAGCAGCAAGCTGGGGCAGTTGTTATGCTTACTTTATTTTCCTCTGTCAAGGTCACTCTGCTGAGTTGCCTATTATCCAATGATTAAAAACCAGTTTATATATTATGCCCTGTTTTTTAATTCATTGAGGCAAAAGAATAAATCTAGACTGTTACTCTATCATGGCCAGACCATAAGTCTGTAATTATATTTTTATGAGTCTGTGTCCCTCAAAAAATCTGAACTCCTTACAGGCAGAGGATTAAATTCATGTTTGGTATTCAATAAATCTTTGTTGAATAAAATGTATGTATTTTTCCTAGATCCATGTGGTTTATTTGGAAACAGGAAGACCTGCTCTTACATTATTCTTTCTGTTTTAACTACAACCTATTCTACTGGAGATCTCTAAAATGAATACTAAAGAAAGGAATATAATCTAGAGCACAAGTCTACTACTCACTGCTGGGCATATCTTTGCATTCTTTCAGTCACTGTTTGTTAATTGCTCAACTCATCTTTGGAAATAGAGCAAGGCAAACATGATATCTCTTTTCTGGGAGCCTGAACAGCTGAATATTCAAATGGAAAGTAGCCAGACCATATATTAAACTAGAATTCTGACTCATACCTTCAGCAACAATCCCAAGAAGCCAAAGGAACTCTTCTGTAGTCTTCAGGCTCAAACAGTACTTGATCAGATAAACAGCTGACAGTTTCCCCAAATTTTGTTACTACTTCCAACTTAGGACCAACCAGAGAAAACCAGATAGATCTCTTTTAACCAATGACATAGAATGTTCCACTTTTAGTTAATCAATTTCCAGCCTCCCCATGCCAACATCCCCAATCAAGGCATACCTGAATATTTCCTTTTTTCCTAAAGTTTTCCCCTTCCTTTGCCTGGCATTGAGTCTGTGCCAAATGCAAGTGATGTTGGCTTACTTCCTTGCTATAGCAAGTAGTAAATAATGAGCTTTTGCTCATTATCTTTTGAGTAGTTTTGGTTTATTTCTATAAGCTTACAGCACAGTAGAAAACACAGTACTAAACAGGGCATTACATGTGTGGTACATCATGGAAAAGAGAAACTATGCCTGTAGATGAGAACATAGCCTAGGGTTTAGGTGAGGAGAAAATGCACCCCCCCCCCACCATTTAATTTTCAGGGAGCTTTATTTTTATTATTTATTTATTTGTTTTGGCAAGAATTTATGGCATCTTAATGTACTATGAAAACTTGCTGTTTCTAACCTTCCCATATATAGTAGAAAAAAAAAGTTGAGACACATTTTATCCATTAATTGCTATTATTTTATTTTACTTCATCCCACACTTACATTATGGACAGAAGGAAAAAGGCATTAATCGCTACTGCTACCAGCCTAGTGCCAGACACAGTGTTAGGGTTGACACCATGCTGAGGAAATAACATTATCTTCATTTTATCAATGAAGAGGCTGAGACACAAAGAACTGAAATAACTTGTCCAAGGTCACACAACTAGCAAAGTGTTTAATTCAAATATAAACATGTCTCCCTATACATCAAGGTTTCCCTATCACCTCAGTCCTACTGACATCATGGGCTGGGGAATTCTTTGTTGTACTATCCTCTGCATGGTAGGATGTTTAGTAGTATCCCTGGCCTTTGTCCACTAACTGCCAGTTGCAGTCTGCAGTCATGACAACCAAAATGTCTCCAGACATTGCCAAATGTCTCTGGAGAGGGAAAAATTGCCCCTGGTTGAGAATCCCTGCTGTAGATCAAATATTCTACCCATTAGTTTTTCATTAGCTAACCTAATCTTTCATAATTGATCATTTCCATAATATATTATCAGCAACTTGAAACACACACATACACACACACACACACACACACACACACTCACCCTCACCAACTTCCTCATTCCCTTAAACTACTGTTAAACACCCTAACAAAATTAGAATTGATTTATTTTCAGCATGAGATTCTCTTTTACTTTTGCAATTATTGTTTTGATGGTTGACATATTTAACAAAAATAAAATCCTCAAGGAATTCTGACAAAAGACCTGATTGTTGCCCTCCTAATTGCCTGAGAAGGAAACTAAATACATGACCAGGTTCCTAATGATCATTTCTTTGTAGAACCCCTAAATTAATCCAGCAACCTTGCTTTCTGTCACTATGCCACAGAGTTCTCACCCTTCCTCCCTCCTTTCTTTTGATTGTTCTTCTCTCTCTTTCTCCCTTTTCTCTTTATTTTCCCTCCTTTCTTCCTCTACCAATCTTCTGTTTTCCTCTGTTTTCTTTCATCTCTTCATCCCCATTTATCCTGAGTCCTTTAGAACTCATGGTACTAAAATATACATATTTCAAGATCTTCCTCTCTGTATTTTTCTGTCTCTGTCTCAATGTCTCTTTTTGTCTTTCTCTCTGTTTCTGTCTCTCTCTCACTGTTTCTCTCTCTCTCTCTCTCTCTCTCTCTCTCTCTCTCTCTCTCTCTCCTGCCTTTCCCTCTCTTTTTTGCCTTTGTAGCTCCCTGCCAGTGCAGCTGTCCCACACCGCCTTTGATGCTACTCTGTTATCTTTGGCACCAGCTCACAGGCTCCACTGGGCTGAGGCTGGAACTCTTCCATCTCATCTTCTTTCTTTTGTCCTGCAATATGGTTATCCTGGAGGCCACTCAGCTGCCTCCCAACATTAGAGGTAGGTGACAAGAACAGGGAATAGACTCTCTGAAACTAGAGGTAAGCGGCTAAACATCTTATAATAGTGAACACCTTTGTTGTTGCTAAAACTCTTTTCCAAACACATGTACGGTATATTTTGAAATGAATTTTGGCATCTCTCATATTTCCCTCAGCAAGCTGTGGTATCTGGCAGTGTTTTTCAAGAAAGTACTTACCTTTGATAATCAGACTGAGTTGAAATTATCCTGATTTCATTGTACTACAGATTTGAGCAACATGTTTTCTAAATTCCATGGGGTGAGCCAAATATTTTCAACAGCACAATAATTTTAGCTGAATAAAAGGGTTTGAAAAACCTGAAATAATGCATTTCTTTGGAATAATTCAACACTGTTTTAAGCCTACTTTCTCCTTTTAAGAACTCATTTCGTATTCAGAGCTAAATAAAAGTATATATTAACTCTGAAAATTGGACAAATTCTTTGGGAAAAAAAAAAGAATTGACTCTGATCTTAGGGTCGACAGTGCAGATCAAAGAGCATGGATTTATTTTGGCTGATAACATCCTAACACTGATTCGAAATAGGTTAAGATGACTCGGAGGAAAAGAAGTATTAAAATTATATACTGCTCCAGTTCTACATAATAGTAAGAAGTTCCTGTGGAGAAAAATCTAATTTTAAGTGTACCATGATTTTCCTGCATAAACATGAGGAGTTACGAGCTCAAAGATTTTCTTTAGAAGACTGCTTGTACAAAAGATCTTTAACTGGTTCATTCTTGTTTGGCGTTATACTATGCGGAAAACCATGTGCTACACTTAGTCCGTTTGCTTATCCCACTATGCAGCCACCTGCAGACTGATTATTTCCTTTTAAAGCAGGAGTAAAATCTCTACTTCCCTCCCTCCTGTAGGCAGTCTCAGCATAAAAGCAGCTCATACAATGATGCTTTGTGAGAACAGATCCCATTAACAACAACAACAACTTAGATTTATACAGTGCTTTATCACACGTACAGCCAGGCAACTCCAGGCATTTTCTAAAACGGAAAGCATTTCCCTTTAGGCCTCTAAAAAAATCCTTATTAAACAACACCACCACCACCACCAAAGACTGACTTGAACATGAGCATGAAGAGGAGGAAAAATGTGTTTTTTTCTTAAATGAAGGTGAGGTAGACTTCAAGTCAACTTGTTTACTACATTGTTTTGTAAACAGGTAACACTGGTATTCAGTAACCTAATGACAAAGAAACTGTTGTTTGAAAGAGACCTTAATCCAAGTGCTTTGCTCAGTGGAGCATTTATTTAGCAAGATTTTGAAGAAGTTTGATTTATTGCTGTAATGTGCTACATAATACTTTTTTCTATATCGAGTTTAGGGTAGGATGCTGATTTTTTTTTTTTTTTAACGTATGTGGTGAAGAATTTGGCCAGTTGATAATTAGTCATAAAATAATTGTAAAGACTTTTCTTTTGTAATGGTAGCTAGGGCTGTGACTGTGGGTGGCAAAATCAATCCATGAATGTTAAAGCCTTTAAGTCGCATAGTATATCCCTCAGTTTATAATGTTAGAAAATAGTAAATGTTTTCACAGTACAAATGTAACAATATTATCATACTTATCTTTTTACATTTTGTTTCTAACTGGTAATAGTATCATAGATTGTATTATACCCTCAATATCTACTGTAACTGTATTTTTATGAAAAAATTTTTCTGTAGCAGTGTTGTCTATGGTAGAAAAGCATGGTATTTGAAGTCAGACATACCTAGTTTGAATATTTGGCTTACTTACTTCTGAACTGCCTGACCCTGAAAACTGAGTGACTTACTTTTTTTCAGGCTTAGCTTCTTATCTTCTAACTATAAGTAAAAATATTGCAATAAACCATTGAGATACTGTCTATGAAAAAATTGGTATAATGTCGTTGTTGATTATAATTGAAGGTAAAATGATATCCTAAGCTTAAGCGGGGAAGAAGAGACAGCTATCTTATAATATTGCCTTCAAAATACAAAATACTCAGATATTTGAAAGACCTCAGAGGGGCACCGAGAATAATCATTTAAATTTGTGGAGCAATCCCTGAAGGTACAATCCAAAATTTTACTTTATGCAATGAAAAAAAATGGGTATAAAAGCTGAAAACAGGAGCTAGAGCTTGTTTGGTTCAGAGATTTAGGGCAAGAAGAGCTGGATGAGATCTATAAAAGCAGCTATATTTTAAGGAAGCAGTTTGCACCTAAAACAAGAGATATTCTCTGCTGGTGGTCAAATAGAATAAATACTATGTGTAGAGACATAAATTAGGAAGGAACTCATCTAACTAACTCTTGGTCATCCAAAAAAAAAAAAAAGTTTTTATTTCCTGAATTCTAGCCCTGACCACTACCTTTAGCAAATAGCTGAGTGAAGAAAAACTTCATGCATTCAAAGATGGTTAATTGAAAAGTAATCAGTACAAGACATATGCTGCAAAACAGTATCAATGACTGTAGAAAAGAAAAACCAACCAGCAAATGAAAAAAAAAAGAAAGCTGTTGCCATAGATATGAAGTAATTGTAATCTGACAATTTACCAAAAATTAAGAAGAAAAGAATACTTTAAATGTCATTATTAATAGAAAAATAAACCAGTGGTGAGCTCTTAAGAGTAAGATGAGAGAAGAAAATGAAGCAAGAGTTAGCAAATGTAAGGAAGAAGGGGGAATAAAATTAACCCTCCCAGCATTATATTAACCACATACTCAGAAAAAAAATGGATAGATCTAAAAGAAAAAAGTGTAGTAAAGCAAATGAGAGAAGCAAGCAAAATAAAATTGAAAATAATGGAAAAAATAAAAAGATTAGTCAGTAAAATGATGTATGCACAATTATTTGCAGCATTTTTTTACGTTAGTTTAAGACTAGAAATAGCCTAAAAATCTATGTTGAAATGATTGACTGCATTGTGATACTGACTGAAAGAAATACTAAGAAACAGAAAATAAAACATTTGAAAAGATAGCTGAAGCTTACATGGAATATTCTATTGAATATGATGTTAAGTGAGATTGCAGTTACACTTAATCATGTATATATTATACAATTGACTCTTGAATAACAAGGATTTGAACTATGCAGGTCGACCTATATAAGAATTTTTTAAAATAAATATTTCAGAAAAATTTTGGAGATTTGCAACAATTTTTAAAAACTTGAGATGAGCCATGTAAACTAGAAACATCAGAAAATTAAGAAAAAGTCAGGCATGTCATTAATCCATAAAATGTATGTAGATTCCAGCCAATTTTATTATTCACTACCATAAAATATACACAAATCAATTATAAAAGTTTATCAAAATGTATGTGTACACTGACAGACTGTACATGGTGACATTTGCAGTGAAAAAAGACATTCAGTATTAAATAATAGCAGTAGGCAATTAACTGCAGTAAATACTGTGCTCAACTGAATAAATTTTTGCTGCCTGCCATTTCAAGAGACATGAAACCCAGCCTAAGGATTGTTGTAAACAAAGAAAAGGAAATTCATGACTGTCACTACAGCTATTCCAGTAGGTGCAAAAACCTTGCACTTTCTGTGAAATAACTTTTAATTTTATGTTGCACATGTAGCTTTTATATGGGTACATGATAGTTTTAAGAAAGGCATACCTACAGACTCTAATATGATTAGTGAAAAATGATGTCATTATACGACAACTTAAAGCAGAATAAAGGTGAAGGATCTAAGGTGGAGAATTTAATGCCAGCAAAGGATGGTTTGATAATTTTAGAAAGAAGTTTGGCTTAAAAAATGTTAATATAACAGGAAAGCAACTTCTGTTGGTCAAGAGGCAGCAGAAAAGTTCCCAGACACTATTATGAAAATCATTGAGGAGAATGGATATCTACATGAGCAAAATTTTAATAAAGACAAAAATGCCCTATTCTGGAAAAAAATGCAACAAAGGGCATTTCTTAGTAAGGAATAGAAATGAGCACTGGGATTTAAGGCAGGAAGGGATAAGATGACTCCTACTGCTTTGTACAAATGCAGTCAGGTTTATGATCAGGACTGCCTTTATCTATAAAGCTGCTAAGTCACTGAGCCTTAAAGAGAAAAGATAAACACAACTGCCAGTCTTCTGGCTGCACAACAATAAGACCTGGACAATGACAACCACTTTTCTGGACTGGTTTTAATGATGCTTTGTTCCTGAAGTGAGGAAGTACACTGTCACTAAGGGACTGCCCTTTAAAGTTCTTCTGATGCTGGACAATGCCCCTGGCCACCTAAAATCTCGTGAGTTCAACACCACAGTTGTTAAAGGGGTCTGCTTGCTCCCAAACACAACATTCTAATTCAACTTGTATATCATGGGATCATGAAGATCTGAAAGGCTCAATACACACGAAACTCTATGGAAAGAATATTTCAACACAATGGAAGAAAACTATAATAGAGAAAACCTCATGACAATTTGGAGGAATTACACCAATGAAGATTCCATTATTGTTGATGTGGAAGCCATCAAGACTGTAACAATATATTCCTGCTGGAGAAAACTATGTCTAGATGTTGTGCATGACATCACAGGATTTACAAATAAATTATAAATATGGGTGGGGAGGGGCGTGAATGATTTCAAAACATGGATTTTGGAGAATTTCAGAGCTACCAGATATTACAACAGAGAAACAGACAGAAGACACAACTTGATGGAGATGAATGCTTTCAAACCTGAACCAGATGATGAGGAAGAAGAGGTAAAAGAAGCAGTGCCAGAAAACAAATTGACGCTATATATTCAGGCAGGAGTGTTCTGATTATTCAAGATTGCTTTTGTCATGTATGATGTGGACCTGTCCATGATATGGATACTGAAACTAAAACAAATAGTCAAAGAGAGTTTAGTACTAGATAAAAACATTTCTAGATAAATAAAAAAGACAGAAACTACAGTATTTCCATAAAATTGCACTGACTGTGCCAACCTCTTCTGCTTCCATTTTCATCTCTTCAACTTCATCCACCTCCACTACCCTCGAAACAAGTTCAATCCCTTCTTTTCCTCCACCTCTTCCTTAACCTACTCAATATCAAGATGATGAGGATGAAGACCTTTGTAATAATCTACTTCCACTTAATGAATAGTAAGTCAATCTTCTCTTCCTTAGGATTTTCTTAGTAATATTTTCTTTTCATACTTTATTGTAGTAATACAGTATATAATACATGTAACATACAAAGTATGTGTTAATCAACAGTTTATGTTGTCAATAAGGCTTTTGGTCATCAATAATCTATTAGTAGTTTTGGGGAAGTCAATAGTTATATGCTGCTTTGCTACTTCGCCTGGAGTTGGTTCCTCTAATTCCTGCATTGTCGAAGGGTCAACTGTATTATTGTCTGTGGGGTGTATGTGTGTTTGTGCTTTTGTAAGCATTTTCTTTTGTGAGCATGTATTATCTCAACTAGTACAAGTAAAACTAATAATACTGAATGATTCCAAGCAGAGAAATAGGTGGATGGAAAACAAAGATGGGAGCCAGATATGTAATAACTTTTAGCCTTTTTAAATATTGTAGGAGGCAAGTATGTTAACTACTAAAAAGTGAACAGGATGGTGCGTGGTGGCTCATGCCTCTAATCCCAGCACTTTGGTAGGCCAAGGTGGGTGGACCACAAGGTCAAGAGATTGAGACCAACCTGGCCAACATGGTGAAACCCCGTCTCTACTAAAAATACAAAAATTAGCTCGGCATGGTGGTGCATGTCTATAATCCCAGCCACTTGGGAGGCCGAGGCAGGAAAATCACTTGAAACCTGGGAGGTGGAGGTTGCAGCCTGGTGACAGAGCAAGACTCCATCTTAATTAAAAGAAAAAAAAAGTGAACATAAGCACAGTAAAAATAGAAATGTATTTCAGTGCACCTAACATCAGAAAAATTTAAAGTTATTTGCTCTGTGATTAAAAGACACTAAATGTAAATCCCATGACAGGAGGATCATTGTCTGCTCTTTTCTTTATTCACACTGAGAAGCTTGCCTAATGACTAATTGGGAGTTTACCTCAATCAACCACATTTATGGGAGGTCTGACTCCACTTCTTTATATTATTGCTCTACAACCAAGACACTCTCTTTTTATTGTACAGTCAATTTTACGTCTACTTCTAATGCTCATGATAATACCACACTATGAGTTACGAATCACTCTCAAATATAGGAGTGCAGACTTGGAAATGCCAAACAGTCTCATAAACCCTACCATGGAAACATTTCTCTTGCTTTTCCCCACGCTCTTTCTTCAATATTCCTTCACTTTTATATGCAGAATCTTTTATTAACGACTTATCCTCAAATGCAAAAGCATGCTGAAGTTACTCATATATATATATATATATATATATATATATATATATATATATATTTTTTTTTTTTTTGAGACGGAGTTTCGCTCTTGTTACCCAGGCTGCAGTGCAATGGCGCGATCTCAGATCACCGCAACCTTCGCCTCCTGGGTTCAGGCAATTCTCCTGCCTCAGCCTCCTGAGTAGCTGGGATTACAGGCACGCGCCACCATGCCCAGCTAATTTTTTGTATTTTTAGTAGAGATGGGGTTTCACCATGTTGACCAGGATGGTCTCGATCTCTTGACCTCGTGATCCACCCACTTCGGCCTCCCAAAGTGCTGGGATTACAGGCTTGAGCCACCGCGCCCGGCCTATTCTTAAAAATCATCCCTTCATCTAGACACTCACTCATGAATTTTAAGACTTTTAAAAAGAATTCTATACTTTCTATCTATACATTTTGCTTCCTTTTTCTATAAAATCAACTTCACTCTAACTCCAGCTCTGATATTATTGTAAAAATTGCTGGTTCTAAAGATCAACCTGTTCTACTTTAACATCTCTGCAACCTTTAATGCAGCTGTCCACTTCTGAAATCTCCTCTTTTTCTCTGGGTCTGCACACCACGCTGACTTCTCCTTAAGATTATTCCTAGACTGTCTCAACATTTCGTCTGTTCTTTCTTTATTATTGCTCCTTAACTATTCACAGTTCCCAAATTCCCAATTTTCCTTTCCTAACTCTATAAATCTGTCTAGGTGAACGTTTCCATTCCTATAGATTTTACTAATGTATGCATTAAGGTCATTCATCACCTATACACTCACATGTTATACAAACTCCTGGAGTGTTCTAGCGAAAATTCTCATATGATACTAATCTATCCAAACGTGCTCTGCTACTATTTCGTTACCATTCAAAGTGGTTAATCAAATACTGACTTTTCTATCTCACAAATGTCTTCTTAATCTACTTTTTCCTCTCCCAATTCCTCAGCTATTGCTTAAATTTAGAATCTTTTAATATTTTACCAAAACAGTGGCCACATATAAAGTGGAATGCATAGCTTTTAATCAACTCTAAGTTGACTCCCACTTTGCCATTTCTAGCTTTCCCACTGTGCCTCTCATTTTGTCAGCATATGTAGCTTTCATGTATACAATTTCATTTTGTTACTTCATTTTATTAAAACTTGTGTTATCTCTTTATGGCAGTAGGCTTAAGTTCAAGTGACTGAAATATGTATACAAAACCTTCCATAATTCGATTCCAGATCATCCTACTTATATTTTTTTGCTATTTCTTTTTAAGATTTCTCTTCTAGCTGATGTTTTAGATCTTTACTCAATATACCACTTCCTTTCTAGACTTCATGGTGGCTTTGCCCAAAAGAACTTTTCTTCCAGCCATGCACTTCTCCCTTTTTTTCTGACCAATGAAATATCACTCAAACTTCCAAAATGAGCCCAATGACTATACCCTTTAAAAGGCTATTTCTGACTTCTATAAGAATTGTTCTGCTGTTTATTGTATATAATTTATTCAAATATTTATAAAAATTAGATCATTTCTTACATTATAAAGTTATTTCTAGCCGATGTTGTTTGCTTCTCATACTGCAAAACAAATTCTTCCAAGATTCTGGTCTGTGTTTCAGTTACCTTACGGTTCTAATGCATAACTTATTGGTAGTCCGATAAACACCCACTATGATATTTTCAAATTCATGAATAAATTAAAACCTTTAATAATATTAGAAAAATGCTATCTATTTTCTAAATAATTTTTATATGTTATTTCAATTGATTTAATTAATACCTTTGTGAAATTTTATCTCCATTTTACAAGTGGAAAAATCAAGGGCATGTAGATGTTATATTGTTTCATATTGTTTGTATCAGTAGCTAGGTCACACAAATCAACACTCAGGCTGAAAATATCATCTAAAAATAATGAATGAAATATTTTAATAAAACACTTTTAATTTTGAAAGAGATGACAAAACAGGAAAGAATTATTAGAGGCCAAGTAAAAGGAAAAATAAAACCCAGAGAGGTAACAAACTTGTCAATAATCTAGCCTTAAAAGAAATTAGCATCTTTATTTTGACAGTCTTTTGAAGCCTGAATTATATAAAAAAGAAAGAACTCAAATCGGGTGGCAACAAGGGGCAAAGTCTCACAGCAGACCGTGCCCATAAAAAATGAGATACCAAATGGCTGTTCTCGCAGGATTAGGGTGAGTCAGGAGAAAAAAAAAAAAAAAAAAAAAAACCCTTGTGAACTTACTGTCTGGTATTAATCTCCTGAGTATATTGCCTGATTCTAATCCAGTAGAGATCATCCAGGGAATTTCAGTTTTTGAACTTGTTTTAAGGTAATCTTGTTCAATCATGGCCCTATTGCCCAAACAAGAAAAACACAATCTTCTCTTCAATAATATATCTCCAAATTAGTTTTGAAATAAGTTATTTGTATTTGTAGTCATATTTCTACATATAGCTATTAAAGTACAGTATCCAGCACATAGTCAAAGACAGCTATAGGGAGAAGAAAATTGAACTACAAGATTAAGACCCAACAAAATCAACAAACTGTAGAAATAGACCTGTTAAGCTTTACATTTATTGAGCTCATTGACTAGAGAAACTAAAACAATTGTGTTTGCTGTGTTTAAAGGAACAAGAGGCAGTCTTAAAGGTAGTAACACTACCGAAGAATGAAATAAAATTTTTTGGAATTAAAAAAATAAATAACTAAAATTAAAAACTTGCTGAATGTTTCAAGCATGAATATGTGAAATACTCGATTTGCCTTCCCAGGGAGAAAGAGAGAGAGGAAGAAAGAAAAAAATTGAGAAAAGAAAAGAAAGAGACAAGAAATGTTTATGGACTAAAATTGTTGTGTCCTCCCAAAATGTACGTATTAAATTCCTAACACCCAATGTAATGATATTAGGAGGTGGGGTCTTTGGGAAGTATACAGGTCATGAAGGTGGAGCTCTCCTAAGTGGGATTAGTTCCCTTATCAAAAGAACTTCAGAGAGCTCTGTTCTTTTTCTGCAATTTGAGGCTACAAAGAAAAGACATCAATCTGCACCCTGAAAAAGAGCCCTCACCAGAACTTGACCATACTGGCACACATTCTAGCCTCTAGAACTCTAAGAAATAAAATTGTGCTATTTCTAAGCCACTCAGTCTATGATACTTTTTTTATAGTAGCCAGAACTAAGACAATATTTGCCACAGTAGTTTCAGAAATTAGACAAAAGCAATAAACATTTCCAGTTGCTGATAGAAGGAAAACAACTGAATTGAACCCTAAAATTTCCCTGGTTTCTGATGAGTAATTTTCAGACACTAGGGAGAAGAACCTAAGTCCTGCACTGAAGACTCACTGAATTAAGGAGTCTCAGATCACAGTTCAAAGAAACAGAAGAAAGCTTGAATTTCCAAGGCAGAGTAAAGAAGAAAAACACTGTTCTGTAAAGTGATTCCAGAAATTAGCACCTTGGCTGAATAGCTTAATTTAATGTCTTTGGCTCAGGATCTCTCACGAGGTTTTAATAAAGGTGTTAAATGAGGCTGCAGTCTCCTTAGGGAGAATATGCTTCCAGGATCACTCATGTATCTGTTAGTAGGCTTCAGGTTCTCACTAAATGTTGCTTGGAGATATCAGTTCTACACCATGTCGACCTCTCCATAGAAAAACTCTCGAAATTGAAGTATGCTTTCTCTATAGTAAGGGTTGAGAGAGAGAGAGAGAGAGAGAGAGAGAGAGAGAGAAAGACAGAGAGAGGGATGGGGGGACAGAGACAGACACAGACATAGACACACACACACGCACACACATATTTATCATGTTCTTTTTGGAAACTAATTTTGGATATGATATCCTATCATTTTTGTTATATTATATTCCCTAGAGCCAGTCGACACTTAAGAGGAGATTGCACAAAGGCAGTCTTCTATATAAGGAAGTAGGGATCACTGGGAGTCCTTTAATAAGCTGTGTACCTGAGATGTCCTCTGGTTACTCAGTGATTTATTTCCCTCCCAAATGTAAATACGTTCTCCCTTTCACAAGTTCCCCAAAGTATCATCCATTATAGCATAGGCTCAGTATCTGGACTCTCATCATCTAAATCAAATATGTAGATAAAACTCATTTAGTGTAGCTGTGTAAGTACAGTTCCCAACATTTGTTCCTTATAATCTTTAGACCCATGAAATTAAAGAGATGAGTTAATTGTTACCCATAAACCTAACATTCAGTGGTGGGACAGGCAAATGAAAACCACTGTAGAAATTTCTATTTAAAGTGAGGAAAAATGAGAGCCACAAAGACTCACATGGATTATACTTGCATCCGTGAGAAACATTCCTAGAAAAGGAAAACAGTAGAATATTTGCTTCACCCTTAGTTTTTAGATTTTGTGAAATTTTCAATACAGGAAAAATTTCATTATTTTTCCTCACTGTGCCTACCATATACTTTCCAGAAACTCTTTCAAGTCATTAAAAACTACCATGTTTATTTATTGTTTTAGAGTAATTTGAGAACAAATTATTAGAAGATGTTCAAGAGATAATATTTAAATCTGTAAGAACTGACATAAATAATGTTCTAAATCTATTTCTACCTAAGCCTGTAGGTATACCACAAAGTGATGGCATCCCTGGCTATATGGATGGACTGCTGAGAAGATGCTGACTGTATTAGGGGAGGCGCAACCAGGGCTGTGCACTCCACAAAGCCCAAAGGAGCTGGGAACAAGGGGGAGACACACATCGTTTCAAGTTGGTGGAATGGAAGCCTCGCCCTCTTGGGTACAGGTGCAGCCGCCCAGCTGCAGCTGTGTACCAGGGAATCCTTCCCCTCTCCAACTCTGGAGAAGTGCCCAACCTGCCCCTGAAGGCTCAGAAGTGCCTGCTCCCACTGCTCCCACTGACTCTCCCAACTCCTGGGTCTGCTCCAATTTCAGAGCAATGTTGAGGCCTAGCCTGGGTGCTGTCCCAATCCGACCTGTGTGTATAAGCCCAGGCGGGTGCTGACATGCCAGCCCCCTGTCACCGTGGGGACTTCTGGACTTCAGGCACCAATGAGCATGAGAGGGAGGCTGAGTGGGAGCTGAGGGCAGCTTGGTACAGGCCTGCAGGTGCCCCTTGGCATGAGCAGCCAGGGAACCGTGGACAACATGAATGGTGGCAGGAAGCAGACAGGCTTGTGGGTGGAAGGGTGTGGGTCCCCATTGAAGCCCCACCTTCAAGCCATGGACGGCCTGAATTCCACCTTCAAGCCATGAACAACCTGAAACATGGGGCCAGGCTGGCAGTTCTGGGTGGAGTCCACAACTTGTGGTGATTTTTTCTGGACCTGCCTCTTGGTTGCCCATAGACCAATCAGAATGCACTTCTTTCCTTCTGAAGCTTATAAAAACTCTGGCTTCAGCCAGACTCACAGAGATGACCAGCTGTGGGAAGGAGTTACCCAATTCTGGTATTCTCCATGCCTCAGGATGACCTGTCTGTGGAAAGGAGCTACCCTCTTAGTCCTCCTCTCCACTAAGAGGGGGACACTCACTGGGATGACCTGCCTGCAGAAAGGAGCTACCAGCTTTGGGTTGCCTGAGAGCTGTTGTGTCATTCAATGAAGCTCCTCTCTGCCTTGTTCACCCTCCAGTTGTTCACATACCTCATTCTTCCTGGATGCAAGACAAGAACTTGGGCCCTGCCAAATGGTGGGACTGAAAGAGCTGTAACACAAGCAGGGCTGAAACACCCTCCCTGCTTTCCACATTGCTAACAACAGGAGAGAAGAGCTGCAGCCCTTCAGGGAGCCAAGACCTAGGGGTTCCCCAAGCCCGGGATGTGACATGTTTCCCTCCTCCAGATGTAGGTGTCCACTATGGAAACAACTTGTGGTACATCTGGTCCAGCTGCAGCCTCACATGGAGCTGGCACTTAAGCCTGCACCTCTGCTGGTGCCTGGAGCTGCCTCCCCTGCCACAGCAGCCACTAGTGATGCACCATGGCCAGACCGCATACTCACTTACCCACATACCCCTTGTCATTTTGCACCTGTCTAGCCCTTGGCAGGTGTGGGATCCAGCATGGTAGTGTGAGCCGAGTGCAGCCTGCCAGACTGTGTAGGTGGAGGAAGCCCACCAAAGGTGAGCAAAACCCAAGCAGAGGTGCTGCTCGCCACAGAGGTTTCTGGTTGGCAAAGTGACACCCCAAGGATCCTGTTACAAAAACATTTACTTAGAATTGTTAGATCTCTCAAATGACATGATATAATTTAGCATTTAATGGAACTGATCTTTTGTTGTATTGTCATTGTTTTCTTGATATATTTTATCTCCTGCCAAATTTTATGTTTTTGATAATAGAATACACATTTTTGCTACTCCCCCCACCTCTAAAACTCTGACAAAGCCCATATAACGCAATAATGAAAAAATATTAGGCATTCGACAACCACTTCCTACGTTATTACTTGAGGCTGTTTATAATCAATTTGTAATATGGTAAAAATGGCCCAGAAGGTTAAAAAGTGTTGAAAAACTTAGTGAGGTCAAAGCTCTGAGTGAAAGAAGAGGGAGTTTATCCTGGAACCTGATGAAAAGAGCAGGAAAGAGAATGGAGTGTTTGCTGTCTCTCTGCCAAGACTTAGCAGCCAGCTCTATTGGAAAGCCTGAATCAGCAGCCTCATGGACCTAAATTAAACATTTTGCTAATATATAATTCTCTTCATTTTATCTAATTTTACTCGGGTATTAAGTAAATCAGATGTGGGCAAACCTTTTGCCAAATTAGTGAGTAGCTTTTGAATAACAAGAAAAATGATCATTTGCAATATTCATTGAATCTTGTTAACATGAATTATAGTGAATGAAGACCTGCAGCAAGATTTATTAAAAATTCAAACTTTTAACAATTGCAGCAAGGATTTGGCTATTGATTCAGGAGAAGCAATACAAAAAGACCACTTTCAAACTTTGCAAATTAACTTGGTTAATCACTGCACAAGGGAGCAGAAAAAAGATCCAAATGTTTTCTTCCACCTAATAAAAGATTTGCAAAATAATTGAGCCAGTACCTTGGAGTATTTTCTTTTTTTTTTTTTTTTTTTTTGGCATATGGAATTTCCACTTAAAAACCTAGCAATTTAGAAATGCTCACAATTTGAAAGTTATTGATATTTTTCAAAAATTGGTGAGGGCACTAAGGTTATCATTGTTGTTTTGAATGTTTGAGAAGTATTAAGCAAAGGCATGCATATATATATATATATATATATATATAAATAAGACATGCATGTATATATATATATACATGCATGTCTACACACAAACACACACACACACACACACACATATATGTGTGCGTATATATATACTTCTAAGGCCAAAAGTCAATTTTAGCCTTGCAAGTATGTGGGTATGTGGTCACTGTGGGCATTACAGTTACTGTATTTCACATTGTGCTCAATTGCATTTTCAGCTTCCTAGTCTGGTAAACAACTAATTCTCCCAACCCTGTTTGCAGTGAGTTGAAGCCTCTGCTCTTGCCTATTCAACATCTCTTTTAATTTGTAAGCAGTTCTACAAATCTTTCTTAGCTTCTAGGGACATAAAGACTCCTAAGATGAAGTGGCCCGCGTGGTGGCTTAACAAGCTGAAGGCTAGCTTTTTCCTTGCATGCATGCTAGGGACTGATGTCTTATTCCTGGCAAAGTAGATCAGATTTTGAATTCCAGCCAGGGTAATTAGCACACTTTAGAATCTCAATACACAAAGCAGAATGGTCAGCATTAGCAAATATGTCTTGTGTTTTCTGAGTGGTAGAAAACAAAAAAGGAATGCCCAGCTGCTACATATCTTTGGGACTCTAATGAAAGCGACCCACTAAAAGCATTTGCTCCTTAGGAAGGGTTGTATATATCAACACACTAAATTATGAGGTAGTACCTTCATTACCTGTTTTCAAATGCATTCTAAAAAAATAGAAACAAAGGAAGAAATGTGTGTGTCCCTAATATTTCCTAGAAAGTAAATTCTCACTGAGAAAGTTACACTCCATAGAATAGAAGTATCATAAAAAATAAGTTTTAACTTCTAATAAAAGAATTTTTTCTGGAAGTCAATTAGTTTAACATATTCTGAAAATGCAAAACGTGAACTATTCTAAAATAGGTTTAGTGATGGAGCTAATATGGCTGGATTTTTGACATATTCCTTATCAATTTATCATAAAGGCTGCACTGTCTAGATTTTTTTGCAGAAGTATTTTGGAAGCTTAACAGTGGTGGTGAAGTATTTTGGAAATTTTTAGGGAGCTTCAAGACCTGTAATCAGCATCCCAAACTTTAAGTTTCATGATAGAAGAAATTCTCTGGGAAGCAAAATCAAATATTTCACTAGACGCACTGTGCGTTTTTTCATAGCAACTCAGGAGGCTAAGCAGAATTACTCTGAGCCCCAGACTTTGAGCCCCAGACTTTGAGGCCACAGTATGTATAGTATGTCATGACTGTGCAAACCAAGTGAACAGTCACTTCTCTCTCTAGCCTGGGCAATACAGCAAGACCCTGTCTCTTAAAAAAAAAAAATTGCCAGGCGTGGTGGCTCACGCCTGTAATCCCAGCACTTTGGGAGGTTGAGGCAGGTGAATCACGAGGTCAGGAGTTTGAGACCAGCCTGGCCAACATGGTAAAACCCTGTCTCTACTATAAAAAATACAAAAAGTTAGCTGGGCATCCTGGCGGGTGTCTGCAAGCTCAGCTACTCAGGAGACTGAGGCAGAAGAATCACTTGAACCTGGGAGGCGGAGGTTGCAATGAGCCACGATCATGCCACTGCACTCCAGCCCAGGTGGCAGTGCGAGACTCCCTCTCAAAAAACAAACAAAATTACATGCTGTCTTCTAACAAGGTATCCTCTGAGACAGAGAAATCCACATTGTATTTGTCATGCTTTTTTTTTGCTTTTTAAGAGCCATTTTGGGTTCACAGCAAAGTTGAACAGAAAGTACACAGACATCCCATATATTCCCTGTTCCCACATATAGGTAACCTCCCCAGTATCAATGTCTCACACCAGAGTGGTACATTGTACAGTTATGAACCTACACTGACACATCATTATTTACCCAAAGTCCATAGTTTATGGAGGGATTTGTACTTGATGTTGCACAGTGTATGGGTTTTGATAAATGTATGACAAGTACCTACAATATGGCCTCACGTAGAGTAGTTTCACTGCCCTCAAAATCCTCTGTGCTCTTTTTATTCATCACTCTGTTCCCCGAAGACTGGCGATCATGACCATTTTACTCACTCTAGATATTTTATTTTCAAAAATGTAATATATTTGGAATCATGGAGCATGCTGCCTTTTCAGATTGGTTTCTTTCACTGAGTTATATGCATATGAGTTTCAGGTCTTGTCATAGATTCATAGTATTTTTTTTTTTTTTTTTTTTTTGAGATGGAGTTTCGCTATTGTTACCCAGGCTGCAGTGCAATGGCGGGACCTTGGCTCACCGCAACCTCCGCCTCCTGGGTTCAGGCAATTATCCCGCCTCAGCCTCCTGAGTAGCTGGGATTACAGGCACGCACCACCATGCCAAGCTAATTTTTTGTATTTTTAGTAGAGACGGGGTTTCACCATGTTGACCAGGATGGTCTCGATCTCTTGACCTTGTGATCCACCCGCCTCAGCCTCCCAAAGTTCTGGGATTATAGGCGTGAGCCACCGCTCCTGGCCCATAGTATATTTTTTTTTAGCACTGAATAATATTTCATTGTATGGATTTACTACAGATTATCCATGTATTGAAGAAAATCTTAATTTCCTCCAAATTTTGCAATTATAACTCCAATAGGACTAAAGCTCTAATATGAATAAAGCTCTAATATGAGTAGGTATGCAAGGTTTTGTGTGGCCCTGTTTTCAAGCATTAGCATAAATACTGAACAATGAAATTGCTGGATTTTATGCTAAAAATATTTTTACCTTTGTAAGAAACTACCAAACTGCCTTTCAAAGTGACTAACATTTTTCATTGCCACCATCAGTGAATGAAAGTTTGTTACTCCAAAACTTCTCAAGCATTTGTGTTGTCAGTGTTTGGATTTTGGCCACATCAAAATAAAGAGAATGTGCATGAATATGTGAATTATTGCTAGAAGAATAACAAGGCATTTTATGGGCTATATATTTATTAAAACAACATGTATATGAGGAAAAATGTAGTAACTTCACTACTACTGATTTCTAAATGCTGAAAGTGACAAACGTGGTAATGGAAAGAAAGAATTAAATCAATTATCGGGAATAAAAATAGCATATTTGTAGGCATTTAGAGACCCAAATGAACTCATGTACATTGCCACTGTTGTTTTAAATAAACTTTATGTTTTAATAGAATATATCATTATTTGGTCAACATATACCAACATATGTTTTACACATCATTTCTTCTTTGAATATTATCTCATTTGTACTCTACATATCTGATCTCTTCCTGTTTTCTCATCTATTACTATGGTCTAAATGTTTGTATGCTCTAAAAATTAACATTTTAAAATCTTAATCCCCAAAGTAATGGTTTCAGGGGGTAGCTAGGGCCTTTGGGTAATTATGTCATGAGGGTGGAGCCCTCATGAATAGAATGAATGCTTTTATTAAAGGGATCCCAGGGAGTTGCCTTGCCCTTTCCACCATGTGAGAACAAAGCAAGTAGTCACCATCTATGAGAAAGCTGTTCCTCACCCAATGAGCTAGTGTCTTGTTCTTGGACTTCCCAGCCTCCAAAACTATGAGAAATACATTTATGATCTTTATGAGCTACCCAGTTTATGGTATTTCATTATTGCAGACTAAGATACAGATTTTACACTAAAATATACATTCTCTCTCTTTGATCTTAAATTTTCCATTCTCTATTCTCCCTTCTGCAATAATTCAGACAAAATGTGCAAATTTCTACCATCTAAAAATATAGGCAGCTAGAAGAGGGGGCTAAGGCCTATAATCCTGGCACTTTGGGAGGTCAAGGCAGGATGATCACCTGAGTCCACAGGTTTGAGACCAGCCTGGGCAATATAGGGACACCTCATCTCTACAAAAAATTTTAAAAATAGCCAAGCATAATTGCACATGCTGTTAGTCCCAGCTACTTGGGAGGCAGAGGTAGGAGTATGGCTTGAATTCAAGAATTTGAGTCTGCAGTTAGCCATAATGAAGCCACTGTACTTTAGACTGGGTAGACAGCAAAACTTTGTCAAAAAATAAATAAATAAAAAGAATAAGAAGAAGAAAAGAAAAAAGTATATATATATATATATATAGATTTTTTTTTTTTTTTTTTTTTTTCGAGACTTGTTACCCAGGCTGGAGTGCAATGGCGTGATCTTGGTTCACCGCAACCTCCGCCTCCTGGGTTCAGGCAATTCTCATGCCTCAGCCTCCTGAGTAGCTGGGATTACAGGTATGTGCCACCATGCCCAGCTAATTTTTTTGTATTTTTAGTAGAGACGGGGTTTCACCATGTTGACCAGGATGGTCTCGATCTCTTGACCTTGTGATCTACCCGCCTCGGCCTCCCAAAGTGCTGGGATTACAGGTTTGAGCCACCGCGCCCAGCCCGAAAGCATATTTTAAAAGTTTCACAAAATTCCTGATGATATAAATTATCATTAACATTTTGTCAATGAGGTCAAAAAGATTCAGAAATGGTAAAGGCACAAGGACACAAAGGGCATCACTGCCACTGAAACTGTAGGCTATAAGACTGCAGAGACCATGTTCTTTCCAGTTACATGGCACATTGTCTGTCTTAAACGCAGTACTGTCCTACTAATCATATGAAACTTAATAAAAGATGCCAACAAGCTTGTTTTTCTAAGATAGTCCTGAAATTTGCTAAATATTTTTATCTTTTCTTAAAGGGACTTAAATGCCAGTATGGCACTACCTGATTTAATGCACCATACTTTTCTGTAGTTAAAGTACATTTCTTAAATAACTCCTCTTGTGAAAGATTAGTGGAGAATTAAGCCAGCTGCAAATGCATTGTGGTTGATTTTTTTGAATTAACATGAAGACTAAAATTCCTAGAAAATTGATGGTTGGTAGAATTTACATAATTTTGGTCCTATTAAGAACTTCCAGTTATTGAAATATAGTTTTCCCCTTTCTGCTATAATATCATCCTTTTCTTGTGAAATGAAGATAACAGCAGAGGCCTAATTTATTTAAATTCTATTATACAGTCAGTGAGCAATATGATAAGTATCTCTTCCATAAAAAAAAATCTTTTGAGCATAAGTCATCTATGCTAATGTAACTTATTAATGTATTCACTTTTTATAGACCACAGAAAATTTCTTCACATATATTTTTTTCATAATAAATTAACTGTAAATTTTTTAGTCATTCAGATACATGCGTTGTTTCATTTTAGGCTCTAGTATATTTCTGTATGCATAACATAAAGACACTTACAACTATGAATTCCTGACTTTCTGAAATCTCATCAAAATTAGCTTTTGTACCTGCGATATTATCAACATCAAGGGGCTATAAATTATCTATATATATTATCATTCTTACTATTTTTCCTCCAATTTTGTTGGAAATGTTTCTTCCACATAAACAAGATACTTTTACCAGTACTCTGTGTCTCAATCCATCTTCTATCTCAGGTACGTGGATCCATCAGTTATTTTCTCTGACAACTGAATCTTTAAACTCTACCTGCCTATTCTTATTTTCTCTTCAATAAACAGCATGTTTCCTTGTTTGAAGTAATAAACACACCAAGATCTACTCTCACAGAAAATTTCAGTTGTACAATACAGTATTATTAACTATAGTCCCCTTGCCATATCTTAGATCTCCAGAACTCATTCAGCCTAACTGACATTATGTGCCCTCCCCATGCTCTCGTGCCCTATCTTCTGGAAGCTACCATTTTACTCTGGGTTCAACATTTTAAAATTTCACATATAACTGACATCATGCAGTGTTTGTCTTTCTTTCTTTGGCTTATTTCACTTAACATATAATTTTTAATTTATCAGCTATATGTCAATAAAGTACAAATAATTTAAAAATGAAGTCACAAATATACAAAAATCTCTATGTCCACTTTTATATCTCTTTCTAGATACTACCATATCTCTATGATTTTTTTTTTTCCATTGGCAGTTTTCCTATGTCCTTCTATATACCTCTTCTATGTTTTTCTATGCATAATGGTCTAACTTCTTAAAATTTTGCGTACAATTTACAAACTTTTCCTCTATTTTTTGTATTTTCTGTCTACTTATACCACTCATCTTCCACCTATATCACTCCATTGAAACTATGCTCCATATATTCACCAATGACAATTAAGTTACTAAATATTTCATATTTCTTAATTGCTTTATTATTTAAAATGTCTCTTTTTTCCCTTTGTTCCACATTCTCCTCATTTCCCATTCCTGTTGCTTTCTTTTGGTGTCCTATATTGGCTCCCTCACTTCTGCCTGCTTTTTCAATGACAATTCCCAAAGGCCTTTCCTTGGCCCTCTTCCTACTTCTCACAGTCTCACTGAAGAAATTCTACATGTTCCATAGTTTCAACTACCAACTATGGGCTGTTAGCTACCAAATGAATTTCCAGGTCACATATTCCTTCTGAATTGGGGACCCATAGACTTATCCCAATATTTCTATTGGACATCTTGATATATACATGCATGGTGTTATTTTTCTTTTGTTCTTTCTTTTTTTTTTTTTTTTTTTGAGACAGAGTCTCACTCTGTCACCTAGGCTGGAGTGCAGTGGTACGATCTCAGCTCACTGCAACCTCTGATTCTGGAATTCAAGGGATTATTCTGCCTCAGACTCTGTAGTAGCTGGACTTACAGGTGTGTGTCACCACTCCTGGCTAATTTTTGTATTTTTTTAATAGAGACAGAGATTCTACTTATCAGCCAGGCTGGTCTTGAACTCCTGACCTCAGGGGATCCAGCTACATCCGTTTATCAAAGTGCTGGGATTACACGCATGAGACACTGTGCTTGGCTCAAAAGTTATATATATATAATTTCTGTATATCTCTCACAAAATCTTTCTATTCTATGTTTCTATCTCTATAAATAAAATTAAAATCCATCCAGTAGCATAAACATGAATTTATAAATCATCCTTGCCATTTATTTTTCCCTTACCAATCTGACCATGAACTTTTATTAGATCAAATTCCATAGTTTCAACTGAATCTGGCTCTTATTTCTAGTCCCACTGTTAATTTCTTAAAGATTACATCATTTAATTAATCAATTTATTTATTTTTGGCATCAAAAGCCTACTGAATAGCATCTTTTTTCTAAATTTTCTACCATATCCTCTCCCCTCAATCTATTATTTATATTAATTTCAGAATGATCTTTTTTCAAAGTAATTTTGATGGATCATATCAGTCTTCTACTTAAAACCTTTTAATATAACCTCCTCCCCACCCCACCCAACTCCTTGAACAGTAGCATTTAGGAAACAGTCTGCCTTTCTCAATGTGACTTTCTAATAACACACTTCAGCTTATCTCTGACCTGAATTTTCATCTCATCTCCCTCATCATGTATTTTCAAGCCATTTAAAGGTATCTGCATTTTTTCCATGTACCATTTTACTCTTATCACAGTGCCTTTGCAAATGTTACTCTCTCTGCTTTTATCAGCATCCTAAACTAAATTTTACCTGGCTATGTATATGTATTCTTAGAAGAAGTCACTCAGGTATTATATCTTCTAATAAGTATTATTTGAACCTCCAGTGTAGCTTTAGTTCTTCTCCTCCACACCTGCTGCCATTCTTCCATTATTATTGGCTATACTCTAATATGTATATTGCTAAGTACAATAATACACAGTAACAATATATTTTCCTGTCTGTTTCCTCCATAAGGATGGGAGTTACTTGAAGTAGAAACCAGTCCTATTTATGTCTTAGCTATACTTCCTGTCACAGCTAATACTATTAGTAATAATAAACAGCAATGACAAAACAAACATTTATAAAATTTTATGATTAAAGCTGACTTTATTTACATACACTAACCCATTTTATCCTCACAGCAGTATTATAAGATAGACATTATTCTATTCCTGGTTAGGAGATAAGAAAACTGAGGTCCAAGAGGTGAAGTAATGGTTACATAGCACAAAAATGGCAGAGCTGGTATTTCAACAATGGTAATAGGGTGTCTATGTTATGCTTTTAACTACTATACTGTACTAGCTCTCTAAGTACAGAATGGCATTCATAACAGAAGCGTGATATAATTGACCAAAACAGGGAATGCATTAGATTTGGAAATAAATTATAAATTGGCTTTAGGACATATTGATATTAAAAGAAATAATAATGATACTGCTAAAACAGAACCACCATTTTGGACAAATCACTTAACCTCTGCAAGCATTAGTTTTATCATCTGTACATTGAGAAAAATGATAGTACCAATTATATTGGGTTATCAGAATTTTTAAAATTATTCATTATTTAAATGATTAATTAAAGTGCTTAAACAGACACAAATTGTGCCTTTAATAAATTTTAACTCCTTCCTTATGTCTTCACTATAATTACTTGTATTAGAAAATATCCAGAGAATTATCAAAAGCTACTTCTAAGATCCTAGATTTGGAAATTCTAACCTGAATACTACCTGACTGTCTGACAAAGGCAAGCAAGCTTAACAAAATTTTATTATTAAATGGACACCATTTATGAAGATAACATATTCAAAAGATTCTACTATCTCAATTAAATTCATGAATACCCTATTTGGGGTACCTTTTGTTGCTGTATCAATCAAGGGTTTTTTTAGTACAAACAATAGTAGATTTTGCATAACTTTGGTAAAAAGTAAATAAATTAAAAGGATTCTCAAATACATCAAGAATGGAGTTCCAAATGACTAAATCTCAAGTAGGACAAATAACATGAGAAGTTTATAAGCAATTGTTTGAAAAGTAAAACAAGCATGGAAGCTAAAGTAAACCCTTATAAATGTTTCTTTCTAAAGACCTGGATTTGTTAACCTCTTTTCTGGCCTCTCAGCTTCTTTGGATTTTGGGTATGTTTACATAGAACTCCCGGCCCATAGTGAAAACAAGACAAGTGTTTACCAGAGAAATGACACATTCACTTGCTTTTGTGTCATGATCCCTGAAGCTTTCTATATATTCTCCCAATTGTCGGCACTTTCCTTAAAAAGAGAAGTGGTTATCTGGTAGAATAGGAGTACATTTGATGAAAGAATTTTGGATAAGTAGTTTGTGGGTAAATTATTTTGAATAAACAAAGACCTGAATATTATTATTTCCCATGTAAAAATTGCAACTGTTTATAAGAGTCATAGATGCATATGATGACTTACTTTTAATATCAGTTATAGTTCTTCCCCTAAGGGCCTAGTGCTTGATTAATGCTCATATCATTAAAATGGTCATGGGGCAGAAATATAGACTACGGTAGGCTTAGCAAAATGACATGTTATTCCACACAGATGACCTGAATTATTTTTTTGAAATCTTAATTTGCTAAGAATAGTCCCCAAATTAGCATTATAACTCATGTTAACCATTATAGAATATTCTAGCAAACTGATTGCATGGGATCCTTTGCATCATGGGTGAGGGGCAGTAATTTGTCCTAAATGAAATAAAAATTGATTCCGCATCTAGATTTGCTTTTCTCTCCCTCATGGTATTTGTCAACGTTACCTTTTATGGGCATATCAAAGGCTTTACATGATGAACTACTCAAGATCGCCTTAGTACAAGTACTATGCTACAAAGTAAAATAACAAATCAATGATTTTATCGCCTCTAGAAGCCCTCTTCCTGACTCAGGCTGTGAACAAGTTAAAAAATATGTAAGCTAAAGCAACACTTAATTACTATTAGAGGTCAAATTGAAGATATGACTTTAGGTTGACTAAAGAAATGAGTTTGCTAATACTGAATTCTACCCAGTCCAGGACACAGAGAATCAGAGCAGATGGAATGATCTGCTCACATCTGATATGAGGCATGGATGAGCAAAAGAGAACTGTAATCTCTATAGGTACACTGACCCTCCAGAAAGATACACAGACAGATTTTGGCTGCACATACATGGCTATTACTCTTAAGTTTACTAAATTTCTCAAATATATTTCATTCCCAAAGGCAGTGGAGAGAATCCTAGAGTTGCATTAATTGATGACCCTTCATAGGAAGAAACATCAGAAGTGCAGAAGAATATTTATGTACTACCATTTGTTACTAATGTATAAAACTGTGTTTTCCATATCGATACTATGTTGATCGAGATTTAATAGATTTTCCTAATTACTATAGGGAGAAGAGTTTATTTAGAGAGCTAGTGTGAAGCAGGGAGAAAAGTAATCTAAAGTTGGGGTGATGATGGATTTGAGTAAGCTAGTGTAAGCAGAAAGAGAGAAAAATGGTTATATTTGGGACATGTTTTAGAAATAGAATTAACAGAACTTGATGATGTGGAAGAAAGATACGAAGAAGGACTTCCACTACACTAGGAAGATAAAAGGGGCTTTTATTAATAAAGCCTCAGGAGGTCACATCTGTGATAGAATATTAAGAATTTGCCTGTGGTCATTATAATTTTAAGATATCTAAAACAATTTCAAGAAGAATCACATTCTGAAGGTGAAAAAAGAAATCAACTATAAGCATATGAGGGATCTTCAAATAGTTCATGGAAATATGCACTATGGAAAAACTATTAATGAAGTTCCATTTTTTTGCATCACAATTAACTTGTAATAACTTGTCATAACATATCTGAATAAGATCTAGTTTGAGGCACTCAGAAGAATATGACATCAGTTTAAAGGAGCCCCTATTAGAGCAAAATGAATTTTGCTAAAATTGAAGAAAGAACAAACATGAAATTTATATTGAAGCTTGGGTAGACGAATAGTGAAATCACTGATGCTCTATGAAAAGTTTATGGAGAAAATGACCTAAAGCAATTCACAGTTTACAAGTGGATAACTCATTTTAAGAAAGGACTAGACAATATTGAAGATGAAACCCATAGCAGCAGGCCATCCACATTAATTTGCAAAGAAAAAATTAATCTTGTTCATGACCTGACTGAAGAGAAATGAAAATTAACAGCATAAACAATAACTGACACCATAGACATCTCAGTTGGTTCAGCTTACACTGTACTAACTAAAAAATTAAAGTCAGACAAACTTTCCACTTAATGGGTACCAAAATCACCACACCCAGATCAGCTGCAAACAAGAGAAGGGCTTTGAATGGAAATTTTAAACAAGGGAGATGAAGATCCTGAACCATTTCTCCAAAAATTTGTAACCGAAGATGAAACACAGATTTGCCAGGACAATCCTGAAGACAAAGCACAATCAGAGAAATGGCTACCAAGAGATGAAAGTGGTCCAGTCAAAGCAAAAGCAAAGGTCATGTCAACAGATTTTTTTGGAGATGTTCATGGCATTGTGCTTTTTGTCTTTCTGCAGGACTAAAGAAAGATAACATCTACATATTGTGAAACTGTTTTGAGAAAGTTAACTAAGAATTCAAAAGAAAAGTGCCTGGAAAAGCTTTACTTGAGAGTCCTTCTTTATTACAACAATGTTCATACTAATTCCTCTCATCAAACAAAGGCAATTTTGTTAATATTTTTATAGAAAATCACCAGGCATCCACCTTACAGTCCTGGTTTGGCCCCTTCTGACTGTTTTTATTTTCCTAATCTTAAAAAAATCTTTAAAGGGCACCCATTTTTCTGTATTCAAGAATATGAAAAAAAAAATTACACTGACCTGGTTAAATTCTCAGGACACTTGGGTTTTGAGGGATGACCTGAATGGCTGGTATTATCACTTAGAAAATTGTCTTAAACCTGATGGAACTTATGTTGAGAAAGTTTATATTTTTTCATTGACATTTTAAAATTCTACTTGCCAAGATCTTTTTGAAGTCTCCTTATACATTTGGTAGATGTGAGGATTTATATTGTTTTTAAATCTTGGAACTATAATGGCTCTTTAAGGCAGAACATCCTCAGTGAGAACAGAATTGGTCCTGGTACTGGCTCATGAGAACTGCTTCAATTATAATTTATGTTCTTGATGTAATATTTATTTATTTCAGTTTGCATTTATTTTTGTGAGGTTTTTTTTTTCTGTTTTTGTTTTTGAGAAGGGGATTCACTCTATTATCCAGGCTAGAGTCCAATGTTGTGATCAGGGCTCACTGCAGCCTCAAACTCCTGGACTTAATCTTAATACTCCCACTTTGGCTTCAGGAATAGCTAGGCCACAGGCACGTGCCAGCCTGCCCAGCTAATTTGTAAATTATTTTGTAGAGACAGAGTCTCTATGACTTCAAGACTAACCTGGAAAAATTCTATGTTTTCCAGGTTAGTTTTGAACTCTTGAGTTCAAGTGATTCTCTCACCTCAGACTCCCGAAGTGCTGGGATTATAGGTGTGAGCCACTGTACCTGGCTTATTTCAGTTTTAATATCAATTTATTTGAGCTAAATAAAGAAAAATTCAAATTTTATTTGAAAAATGCCAAAAAATTTTTTTGCCAATAAATATATTAGACTAAAACCCTTCAAGTCATCCTCTGGCCCTTTTCTTTCGATCACACACCACATTCAATCCATCATTCAATTCTGCCAAATCTCCTGTCATCCTTGTTTCAACAGCTTCACTGTTATCCTTGTCCAAACTACTATGACCTTTCTCCAATTAGAAGTCAGAGTCTTTCAGAATAGAAGCAAAATCAATCAAAGCTCTCCAATGATCCCATCACACTTAGATAAAATCCAGATTCTTTTGGAAGACTGAAAATCTGTGATGCCATTCCTGATATGTATCTGACTTCACCTCTTGTGACTTTCTTCATGACTTGCATTTCAGGCAAACTGGCCTTATGAAAATTTCTCCAAGACTGTTCTGCCTCTAGATATTTATACTTGTGGTTCCTTCTGTCCCTAAAGCTCATCTGTCACATATGCCCAAGGCCTACTCTTCATTCCTGTTTCTGCTCAAATTACAACTTCTTAGAGATCTTTTCCATCCACTCTATCTATAACAGTGCTTGTTCTTCTCTTTTTACTATGTATACAGTTACCAGATTTTTATGTTTTCTATATTCCTTATTAACTGGTTCCATATTTACATGTTGATTTATTACATCTTTCTCTCTTAGCTTTTGAACATTACGATTTTGTCTATTTTGATCACTCTTATTTTTGGTGCTAGTATGTGTCTAACACACAGTAGGCATTCAAATATTTGTGTAGAAAAAAACTATATGTATGTAAACGAATACACAGACTTTAATATTAAAGTCACTTATCTACTCAGGTAATAATTTATTCTTCATTTGCCTACGATGTTTTCAAAATGAGTTACAAAACAGGATATTTTCAACTTTCTTAAATCCAATGTGAGAAAAACAACTCAAAACATCCTCATTGACAAATAATCTAGTGATTGCACTAAATACTTCTCCCTAGTATTTAAGATGCTCGTCAAATCAGCCTAAGACAGATTTATTTTTAATTGTTAAGAAATGAACTTCTGGGAATATGTTTTCTATTGTCACAGATATGTTTACATGTAGTAAACTTACAATATTTACTATCATTGTTAAGAAATGAACTTCTGGGAATATGTTTTCTATTGTCACAGATATGTCTACATCTAGTAAACTTACAATATTTACTATCTTTATTGACCTGTAATTTCCTTTTGCATTAACAAGAATTTCTCCTTGACAGGGTTTTGCTCCATTGGATAATTCAGATGTTTATTAAAATACAGTGAGATTTTGCTGAATCCATTGAATACTACTTATGTCTTAATGAGCATTCATGAGCTTTGTGATTGTCCTGTGGAGCAAAACTCATGTCTCATTAGGTGGATTCCCAAAATGCCTAAAGGTGAGCAGACACAGCTTTAGATATATGAGGTAATTTCATACTTAATTAGTTTCTTACTTGCCACACCACAGATACACATTCAGAACTATGGCTTGAAATGGCAAACTTGTTGTTTGCTGTGACAAATAAATGAAATGGTAGAATTCACAGAGAGTCTTTGTGAGTAGTTTGAGGCCATTCTCTATTATGTTAATAAATTTGCATGTTATGACTCAACTCACAGAAAATAGACTATAAGGAAAAAAAGTTAAAATGATTCCAAACTTGACACTGCTTGGTATTTTATACAGAATATGGCACTGTAAAATACTTACATTTGCATATTTAGTACATACCAATAGTATTGGTTATTTTCATTAATTGAGTGCTTATCAAGTGGCAGGAAATTTACATACAGTAAGTATTTTTCCTTCTAATAAAAACCCTGAAAGATGGAACTGTTATTTTCAGTTTATAAATAAGAAAACTGATCTATGAAGTGTTTAAGTTACTTGCTGTATTAGTTTGCTAGGACTGTAACAAAAAAGCACAGACTGTGTCTCTTAAACAACAGAAATTTATTTTCTCAGTTCTATAAGCTGGAAGTTCAAAATCAAGGTGACAGTAGATTTGATCTTTTGAGGTCTCTCTTAGATTGCAGATGGCTGCCTTTTCTCTATGTCCTCTTATGACCGTCTCTCTATGAGTGCACTCCTGGTATATCCACTTTTTCTTCTTCTCCTGGTATATCCACTTTTTCTTCTTCTTTCTTTCTTTCTATTCCTCCTCCTCCTTCTTCTTCTTCTTCTTTCACTTTTCTTCTTCTTTTCTTCTTCTTCCACTTTTCTTTTCTTCTTCTTCTTCTTTCTCCTCCTCCTCATCCTCCTCTGCCTCCTCCTCCTCTTTCTCCCCCTCCTCCTTCTTCTTTTCTTTCTTTCCTTCTTTTCTTTCTTTCTTTCTTCTTTCTTTTTCTTTTATGATGCGGTCTTGCTCTGTCTCCCAGGTTAGAGTGCAGTAGCATGATTCATGGCTCACTGCAGCCTTTACTTCCAGGGCTCAAACAATCCTCCTACCTCAGCTTCCCAAGTGGCTGGGACTACAGGCGCATGTAACTATGTCTGGCTAATTTCTTACTTTTGTGGAGATGAAGTCTCTCCATGTTGTCCAGGCTGGTCTCAAACTCCTGGGCTCAAGCAATCTTCCTTCTTTGGCCCCCTAAAGTGTTGGGATTACAGGCATGAACCACAGCAGTGGGCTTCTTCTTAGAAAGACACAATGGAGAGCCAAATCATGAGCCAACTCCCATTTACAATTGCTACAAAGAGAATAAAATACCTAGGAATACAGTGAGCAAGGGACATGAAGGACCACTTCAAGAAGAACTACAAACCACTGCTCAAGGAAATAAAGGAGGACACAAACAAATGGAAAAATATTTCATGCTCATGGTTAGGAAGAATCAGTATAGTGAAAATGGCCATACTGCCCAAAGTAATTTATAGATTCAATGCTATCCCCCTCAAGTTACCATTGACCTTTCTCACAGAACTGAAAAAAAAACCACCTTAAACTTCATATGGAACCAAAAAAGAGCCCACATAGCCAAGATCACCCTAAGCAAAACAAAAAAACGAAAAAACAAAGCTGGAGGCATTATGCTACCTGATTTCAAACTATACTACAAGGGTACAGTAATCAAAACAGCACGGTACTGGTGCCAAAACAGAGATAATAGAACAATGGAACAGAGGACTCAGAAATAATGCCACACATCTACAACAATCTGATCTTTGACAAACCTGACAAAAACAAGCAATGGGAAAAGGACTTCCTGGCTGGCCATGTGCAGAAAGCTGAAACTGGACTCCTTCCTTACACCTTATATAACAATTAACTCCAGATGGATTAAAGATTTAAACATAAGACCTAACACCATAAAATCCCTAGAAGAAAGCCTAGGCAATACCATTCAGGACATAGGCATAGGCAAGGACTTCATGACTAAAACACCAAATGCAATGGCCACAAAAGCCAAAATAGACAAATGGGATCTAATTAAACTTAAGAACTTCTGCACAGCAAAAGAAACTATCATTAGAGTGAACCAGCAACCAACAGAATGGGAAAAAATTTTTGCAATCTACCTATCTGACAAAGGGCTAATATCCAGAATCTACAAAGAACTTAAACAAATTTATAAGAAAAAAGCAACCCCATCAAAAAGTGGCAATTGATATGCACAGACACTTCTCAAAAGAAGAAATTTATGCAGCCAAGAAACAAATGAAAAAATGCTCATCATCACTGGTCATTAGAGAAATGCAAATCAAAACCACATTGAGATACCATCTCACACCAGTTAGAATGGCAATCATTAAAAATTAAGGAGACAACAGATGCTGGAGGGGATATGGAATACAGGAATGCTTTTACACTGTTGGTGTGAGTGTAAATTAGTTCAACCATTATGGAAGACAGTGTAGAGAGTCTCACTCCTAAGTGGGTGTTGAACAATGAGAACACATGGACACAGGGAGGGGAACATCACACACTGGGGGCTGTTGGGTAGGTGGGTGGGGCAGTTGTGGGATAGCAGTGTGTGGGGGGGATTAGGGAGGGATAACATTAGGCAAAATACCTAATGCAGGTGATGAGAGGATGGATACAGCAAAATACCACGGCATGTGTATACCTATGTAACAGTCCTGTACTATCTGCACATGTACCCCAGAATTTAAAGTATAATAAAAAAATAACTAAATAAAAAAATAAATAAAAAAGACACAAGTCCAGCTGGGCATGGTGGCTCATGCCTGTAATCCCAGCACTTTGGGAAATTGAGGTGGGCAGATCACCTGAGGGGTTGGGAGTTTGAGACTAGTGTGACCAACATGGAGAAACACTGTCTCTACTAAAAATACAAAATTAGTCAGGAGTGGTGGTTCATGCCTGCAATCCCAGCTACTCGGGAGACTGAGGCAGAAGAATCACTTGAACCTGGGAGGCAAAGTTTGTAGTGAGCCAAGATCATGCTCCAGCCTGGGCAACCGAGGTTGTAGTGAGCCATTGTCCTCCAGCCTGGGCAACAAGAGCGAAACCCCATGTCAAAAACAGAAAAAGAAAAAAAAAGACATGAATCCTATTGGATTAGGGCTCCATTCTGTGACCTCATTTACCTGAATAACTCTTTGAAGGCACTATCTCCAAATATAGTCACCTTCTGTAACACTAGCGGCTAAGATTTCAACATACGAATTTCAAGGGAATGCAATTCAGTCTAGAACAACTGTAAAAATTGCACTGGCAGTACACAGAAGATTTTGATTTGAATTCATCTCTCTCTGACTTCAAGGTCCAGGTTCCATTCTATATGTTCTGTAGCGTAAGTTTGCATAGGATTCAGAGTAATGGATGTTATACTCTAAAAGACTGATGTGTTTGAGGTGTCAAAAGTAGTTCATTGTGTCATTACCATAAATAAAGAACAAATTTGCTTTAAGGTTTTATGGTTTTTAAGTTCTCATTTACTTTCAATTTTTTTCTTATATTTTTTTAAAACCTCAAACCACAGTATACTGATAAATCCAAGTTGTTATACATAGATTATTTTTACTAAAGAATAGTAATCTTTAGTAAATTATTGAAGATCATTGTTTTAGATTGGGTTATATAATATGACTCCCAAAACACATTTTCAAAGCTGATACTCTAGTTATTATCTCTTGGAACAAATAAGAAGTAGAAAGTAGGGGTAAAATTCCTTTTATTTCAATGTTTAATGTAGCATGGCTGATAATATGGCAAATAGATTTTTGTAGAATTGTGCTACTCTCTGGGGTAGGCTAACGGTGTATCTGATCTGATTAAAATAGAAAGATAGCCTCTTGCACTCTGACCTGTAGATTCTGGCTGCACAGAGCCTGGATGTCACATTGTTGTACATACATGTGATCTCACCTACTCACCAAATTAATAGTGAACATCAGTTAAATTTTGGGGAGAATTCAGGGAGTTTTGAGTTTGAATAATAACTTTCCAATTAAATATGAGGTTATGCCTATGGAGTTTCTCTGAAAATTGAAATGCCTTATACTTTTTATTATGGCATAATAATCAAGATGAATGTTTGCACTCAGACAGCTGTGTGGTTTGAATACCTGTTCTGATGCTTACCACATCGTTTCCAGCTCAGTTACCTAGTCTTCCTAAGCACTAGTCAATTGATATGAATAATGAGGAAAATATCTATTTGCCTAATAGGATATAAAAATTAAATCATATAGTGTTTTTATATCACCCAATGTAGTTTAAACATATTAAATGCCTGGCTTACTCAGTGGTAAAATAGCTTGACCTTTACTTACAATTTAATTGTGTGTTGATTTATTTAAAGCTTCTCTTTCCTTTTGACGTAAGTCCCACAGAATCGCAGAATGTGTTGTATTTAAACTCAGTATAGCTGATTGTTTTCTTAAAACATGTATTTATTATACTTTAAGTTCTGGGGTACATGTACAGAATGTGCAGGTTTGTGTATAGCTAATTCTTGATACAGTATCTGACATACAGAAGCCCCAAAATACAAATGAATTTGAACAAATGAAGCCTCTATTAAACAAATGAATCAATTAATACATTGAGTTTTATGATTTTAATGCTATGTTCAGTTATCTTTGTACAATTTCAAATCAAATGACTTAGAAATGAAATAAAAAGAAACGGATACATATTGAATACTATAATCAGTATCACAGTATTCAGTATATAAGCCAAAAATTTTTGCTTCTCTTTAGGGCCATCTCTAGTCATTGCTGTATTCCCACTTGCATCTGCCATACAGTAAGTGACATAAAACTTTGTTGAAGTAATCCATTGGAACTGATTATGCAATTTCTGTACCAAAGGAAAAAAAACATTATTTTAAAAACTGATAAGCTAAAACATATAACATTTTGTCAAATTTATAAGTTTTTTAATGCATGTTGGTCACTACATCTTTGTTATTTTTATAGAAAATATCTCAGAGTTAGCTTGAGTGAAGCAATAGGGAAAAAATTTCCCAAGAAGTAGAGAGAGAGAGAGAGAGAGAGAGAGAGAGAGAGAGAGAGAGAAAAGAGAGGTATTTTGTCAGTTGGTAATATTTATTTGGTGTTTTGAAACTTACTTACTTACTTACAACTTATTATAAATAAGTTTCTAAATTCTGGGAAACAGAAAAACAATAAGCCTGTTTTTCATCTTCAAGTGGATTTGTAAAAATGATGTAACAAAAAGAAGTCCAGTTTGTTATATTCCTCAATTGTCACCAGTATTTTATGCCCCCAAAGAAAACGGGAAAATGGCTTTTTCCATTACTAAAAGTATATCCAGTGCCTACTGTGACTAAGAAAAAAGAGAACTGGTTATATATATATGTGTAAATGTATTTGGTGAATTGAAATAGATTATTCTGATGTCTGAAAATATCATTTATGTCAAAATATAAAATATTTCTATAATGGCAAAATTCCTGGAACAAATTTAGTCATTTTCCTGTACATAGATATTAATAGAAATTGTATATTTATAAAAACAGATAAATTCTTCATCAAGTTTAATTCAACTTTATATTAGATGTTAAATTATAGAACACCTGAAAAAGCTTTTTCTATTAAATTAGACAATGTTAACATGACTTGGGAATATTGTCATTTCAGAGTTTCTTTATATTTGACAGAGTTCCTCAAATATTAAAGTAATATTTCTTTGCCACAAGTTACCCTTTGCCTTCAGAAAAAATTAGAAAACAAATACGTATCTACTTATTTCACATATGTATATACTTAGGTGCTACAAAAATGTCATTTAAATGTACATACATCTCTACGTTGTAGGACTTTCTCAGTTCAGCTAAAAATGGGTCCTTGTTACAGGGCCATGAAAGGTAAGGCTCACAGACAATTTGAAGGGTGAAACAAATTGAATTTACTGGGGGAAAAGGAATAAAAAAAGGAAAACAGACTCTCAGCTAAGCAAGAGTCCTGCTAGCTGGTTTTCCTACCTCATAAAATGAATCCCAGATACTACTCTGGATCAGGAGAGGACAGTCTCTCCCTCCTCCACCCTCCCCCAACAAAGGGTGCAAACTTTCATGGCTCCACTCCATTCTCCTAGTACAAAGGCTCACTGGAGATTCTCCAGTGACCCCTTTATACTTGGCTGTCTCATCTACACATAAACTTTATAATTAAACCTCTATAATTTAATCAAGATTATAACGTTTTCACCTCTGCACTGTGAGTACTATAAGACTAGGAGATTACTACACTAATTATTCTTGTTCTTAAATAGTAAGATAATTACTGAAGCAATATTCTATTCAAAATGAAAACTGTATCCACCCCCCAGTATACTTAAATTAGGTGTCTTTTTCTTTCATTTTGCAAAATGTTCTTTTATCCTTTTCAAAAGCATATAATAAAATTAGAAATAGCAGCTCCATTAACAGTAGATTCCATGCTTGGTAAGAATGTCATCAGTGTGGTTAGTCTGCCTATGTTCCAATTCTGAAGGTATTTCTTCTACAAACAATAATTTTATTACACACTGATTCTGTTGGTTTCACCTGGCCAAACATACACAAATTAGGGCAGGATAATAAAAATAGCATCAGTTAGGTTGAAAGTTACTAACACTTAACGAAAATATTGGATGAATCAAACCACAAAGGCAACTAATGTTTTGGTGAAAAAAATGTTTTTCAAAAAATTAAGCGATTACTTTTCTGTACTAGAGAACTAGTTACAGAATCCCAGGCTGAAATGAATACTACCTTCTTAGGGCCCCATTCTATGTTGTATGCATTTCAATAAAATGCCTTTTATATTTTCTTTTTTTTTCTTGAGACGGAGTTTCGCTCTTGTTACCCAGGCTGGAGTGCAATGGCACAATCTCGGCTCACCGCAACCTCTGCCTCCTGGTTCAGGCAATTCTCCTGCCTCAGCCTCCTGAGTAGCTGGGATTACAGGCATGCGCCACCATGCCCAGCTAATGTTTTGTATTTTTAGTAGAGATGGGATTTCACCATGTTGACCAGGATGGTCTCAATCTCTTGATCTCATGATCCACCCGCCTCGGCCTCCCAAAGTGCTGGGATTACAGGCTTGAGCCACCGTGCCCGGCCTGCCTTTTATATTTTCTTTCAACTCACTTTGCTTATGTTTCCATCTGTCCTTGAGGATAGCATTATATATTACTTTTTTGGTATCACTAACTTCAGAAAAATCCTGGCACACAGAATGCACTCAACTAATGTTTGTTCCATTAATAAATTAATCTGGGCTTTAAATGTAAGTTACTTGTTTCCGTCCCACAAAACTTAGTACATGATTATATGAGGCTTTTTTATTACTCAACCTGATCAATATTGTCATACAAAAAGACAAATCCCAGAATCTCAGTGGGGATTCTCAGTGAAGAATCTTACACTCATGCACACACATAAGTATTATATCCTTAAGCCACAGTTTCATGGCGTTAAACACCCCTCTCCAACTTCTTTCAGTAAAGCCATCTAAGGTATTTGGTTCAAAGAGAAGACAGAGACAAGGAAGAGCCACAGGGGCTCCTAAGCTGCCTTTAACTACTTCAGCTCCTATTGCATTGGGAAGAACCAATTATAGAATGCCAATATCACTGCAAGGGAGGTTAGGAAGTATAGAGCACTGAAGTAAAATTTAGTGACCATACACTTTCTCTGGCACAGTCATCTTTTCTATAATGGTTTCAGAAATGGCATTGCAAAGAGATTACAAGCATCAAACGCAAAATACAGCACCTCATTTTATGTATTTCCTAGCTCAACAGAATAGTAAGAGATATGTGGTAGGTACTCAACTTGGCTAATATTTTGAAATGTATTTATTTTATTTATTTATTTTTATTTTTATTTATTTTTTGAGATGGAGTCTCACTCTGTCACCCAGGCTGCAGTGCAGTGGTGTAATCTCAGCTCACTGCAACCTCTACCTCCGGGTTCAAGCAATTCTCCTGCCTCAGTCTCCTGAGTAGCTGGGACTACAGTGTGTGCCACCACACCTAGCTAATTTTTGTATTTTTATTAGAGACAGAGTTTCACCATGTTGCCCAGCATGGTCTCGATGTCCTGACGTCGTGGTCCACCCACCTTGGCCTCCCAGAGTGCTGGGATTACAGGTGAAATTTATTTTTTTGGAGAGGATTACTCACTTCCCAAACTGTAGTGGTTACTAGATAGTCACTAGATAAATATTTACTTGTGCCTATCTTTCCTGAAAAAAATAAGTTGGAATATTAGAAGTTTCAAAATGGTTGATATTATAACTATGGTGTTTCTTTGAGGAGAAGAGAGGAGTTGTTAAGATGTAATTAAGACGTGTACATCATAATCAATTAAAGTGATTTTCCAAATATAAGTGCTAGGGTTCTACCCCTGGAAAATTGTTTGGGGTGTGCCACAGGATAACCTTTTTCTAAAAAACAGTTCTAACTATTGTACAAACAACTTTTGTCTGAGATAAAATAACTGGTAAGCCTAGTAAATTTTGCAGAATTAAACTACTTCATAGTTTGGGAACTGCTTTGACAGAACTACGAAGCTTTGGGAACACAGAAAATCATGGAAAGAAATACAACTTTCATCAACTTATTTATGGGAAAGGTTATTTTTGATATATTTTTAACCCTTTAGGTGAACTAAAATTTTGCTGTCTCTATTCGGATTTCTAATAATGAAACAACTGTGTTTACTCTTTCAGGACACTTCTAGGGAGCAACATTGATTTATTTTCCACATAATATTTAAGATGATGTGCCAGAGAACATAAGCTGAGGTCATTTCTGGACACAGAGCTTTAACATGTGTCCCAGACTCTCATTTGGTTAATTATGAACACATTAAGTAATGCATGCCACTTTTAGATCTCATTCACAAACCAATCAACGAAGGAGCAAACACACCCAGGCTCCTTGAATCACAGATTTGGAGAGATTCTCACCAGGAATGCTTGCATTGTTCTAATATGTGAATAAGAAAAAAACTTTTATGGTCTTATGTCCTTAAGATTTTGAATTATTTTGCTATTATTAATATTATTAACTAATTTATTATTTTTATACTATTTAGGTGATTATTAATAAATCTTATTAGTCTCAAATGATATCATTTAAAATCATCTGTATATTCCAGCTTTCTAAGGGCTTTCTGGCATTAAATTTTACTAGGTTTCCATTTCTAAATTTTTCTTGGAAAAGTTCTAGTATCTGAGTACGTGTCACCAAAATGACATTATATTTTTGGTTACAAATTTTATCTCAGTTTATATTTCTGGGGAACACATATATATTTATCCCCACACAATAAACAAAGACACAGACACACATGCACACTTGCACACAACTGATTCTGTTGTCCATCACATAACTAATTATAAAATGAATCTTGTATATAAATTGATATATAAGCATTTGTATAGAAAGAAATTCTTACCCATTTAAACTGGGACATACATGTCAAATAAAATCCACATAATTATTTTTATTTTACTTTAGGTTCTGAGGTACATGTGCAGATCATGCAGGATTGTTACATACGTACACATATGACAAGGTAGTTTGCTGCCTCCATTCCCCCATCACCTATACTTGGCATTTCTCCCCACGTTATCCCTCCCTACCCTCCCCTTCCCCTGCTGTCCCTCTCCTAGCACCCCACAACAGACCCCAGTGTGTGATGTTCCCCTCCCTGTGTCCACCTGTTCTCATTGTTCAACACCTGCCTATGAGTAAGAACATGTGGTGTTTCATTTTCTGTTCTTGTATCAGTTTGCTGAGAATCATGGTTTCCAGATTCATCCATATCCCTACAAAGGACACAAACTCATTGTATTTTTATGGCTGTGTAGTATTCCATGGAGTATATGTGCCACATTTTCTTTGTCCAGTCTATCACTGATGGATATTTGGGTTGGTTCCAGGTCTTTGCTATTGTAAACACTGCTGTGATGAACACACATGTGCATGTGTCTTTATACTAGAATGATTTACAATCCTTTGGGTATATACCCAGTAATGGGATTGCCATGGAATTTCTATTTCTAGATCCTTGAGGAATCACCACACTGTTTTCCACAATGGTTGAACTAATTTTCACTCCTACCAACAGTGCAAATGTGTTCCTATTTTTCCACATCCTCTCCAGCATCTGTTGCCTCCAAATTTTTAATGATCACCATTCTAACTGGTGTGAGATGGTATCTCAGTGTGGTTTTGATTTGCATTTCTCTAATGCCCAGTGATGATGAACATTTTTTCATATGTTTGTTGGCCTCGTATTATGTCTTCTTTTGAAAAGTATCTGTTCATATATTTTGCCCACTCTTGGATAGATTTGTTTTTTCTTGTAAATCTGTTTCAGTTTGTAGATTCTGGATATTAGCCCTTCGTCAGATGGGTAGATTGTGAAAATTTTTTTCCATTCTGTTGGTAGCCAGTGATTTATTGGATTAGAACATTTCAGAGGCCATTGGTCTCATGTCAGGCTGACTTATATTGTTTTGAAAGGAAGGCAAATTGATGGAATTATAGCTATAGAAATGTGCATAACCTGCAGTCTATCTCAGTTATGCCATGACCATTAGGAACATAAGAATCATGTGGATTTTGTTGTTATTGCTTTTGGTGTTTTAGTCATGAAGTCCAAAAGCAATGGCAACAAAATCCACATGATTCTTATGTTTCTAATGGTTGTGGCATAGCTGAGACAGACTGCAGGTTATGCACATTTCTATAGCTATAATTCCATCCATTTGCCTTCCTTTCAAAACCATGTAAGTCAGCCTGATATGAGACCAATGGCCTCTGAAATGTTCTAATCCAATAAATCATTTACTTTAAAATTTTTAAGTAAATTACTCAAAAGTTTAGTTATCTTAATAACTAATGATTAGTAACTAATTACCTGTAGCACTTTTTGTAGTGAATCTCATGACAGGCCTGATCCTGACTGTGCCCTGGTTCCAATTGTGGTTCTGCCCTCTACTTGCAAATGTGGCCTGTGGACTTCAGTTTTCTTAACTATAAAATAGTAATAATTTCAGAGATAATCTACATAAATTACTTTTTGCAATGTCTGCCTCATGGTAACCATTTAGAAAGCGTTAGCTGTTGTAATAGTCAGAGATCAGTAGCAGGTAATAAAAAGCAATACAAATATTTTAAGCAGAAGCATATTTAATACAAGAGATTAGGTGCTTACAAAATTACATGAAGGGTTGGGAGAGCATGCTCAAATCTTGCAGAGCCACAACTTGAACTAATACATCAAGGTTGCTACTCATGCTATCCAGCCAGGAAAGTGTGGGGTCAGGAAGCCACTACTGCATCAGATAAGTCACAAAAACAAAGGACAGTAACAGCAACTGAAGGACCCAAAGACATGACTACCCTTCAGCTGTTAGGAAATGTATCACTGGACATTCCACAAAAATTCCATGTTCCTACCAATGCTCTTTCAAACAGCACACGCCAAAGTAACAAGAAGCAACCCCATCTAACTCCTAATTTCCAAATTTTATGCAAGTGCATGGAAACAGTGAAACCCCTATTAACATGAATTTTTTTTTTAGAAAGAAAGAAATTAAACCTACACTATCAGAGAAAAATGAGAAAAGAGACATGACAACAAAATCTTGTATGTTGGAAAGCAGATGGATGGATTATAAATCACTTAGCCAAATCAAGAACACTCCATTTTAAGCTAGCAGACAGGGAAGTTGAGAGTCAATCCTGATTTAGAATCCTAGATGTAAGGGTTTGAGAAATTTAGTGATTTGTTTTCCGTCATCAGTAACCCAACAATGTCTGTTGAAATACCTGAATGTGTAATCACAGCTGTTGTTATTAGTGTCAACATTGGTGCTCCATGCTGTTTTCTGAAGGTTTCCTTACATATTAGCCCATTTCTTCCAATAGCCCTGGTTACCTTAAGGAAGGATTTTTCTGGTTTAACATTGGGCAGTTTCTTTTAACTTCTGATGAGAGATAAATCTGAAGTTTATTGCTTTTGATTACAACTTTTAAATAATAGCATTAATAATTGTCACCATTAAATGTAACAACTGCCATTAATGAATGCCAGAAGGACAGAAGGCTTGTGAATAACACTTTTAAAACTCTCCTATATTTAATTTTTTTCTAAGCCACTCTTGGTTTCCATATCTTTCTTTACTAAAGAAGTCATTATTTCTTATCCTGAGATAAAGCAAAGGAAATTAAGTCTGCAAAAAGACCAAATATATAGCAAAAGAGGACACCAGGTTAACCCAATAGAGACATAAGCCTGACAGGCACTCACATTTGAGAGGATTTCTCTGCTCTAGGTCAATGTGCACAAATATCATTATACTGAATGGGATTACCTATTGCACTGGAGAAAGAGTAGCTTTATTTCTAGGTGGATTATTTTTCTATATAGGAAAACACATTTCTTTGTTTGATACACATCGCTATTACCACTGTGATATAATCACAGTCATATCTGTGCACACAACAGAAAGATTATGTCCTGCATTGCAGAATGAATTTGTGAAGTTTGTTATGATAAGCAAGGGCCTAGATATGCAGTATCTCTCTAATAGAACCAATGATTTTGCCAACACAGTGATGTTGGTAAGCATAAGGGCCAGAGAGTAGAGAGCCTAAGAAGGTAGTTACTATTTCCTTCATTTTGTTGTTGTTGATGAAAACATATAACTGGCACTAGAGGTAAAAGTGTAAATAACATTAGTTTCTTGTGGTCTCTTTAGGACTGACAAGTAAATTTGTATTAATAAAGCAATGTGCATTAATTAAATTTTGTTTAAAGGCATAGAGATGAATAATAATACATTTGACTAGGGGATAAAAGACCTATGACAGAAGATATTGTAATAAGTTTCAAATACAAATATTAAACATCGTCAGGAGATAATATAATCATCTTTCTAATGGAAAGACAAAGATAACGTCATGAATGGGAAATAGAAGCAAGGTATCTTGAAGGTCAAACAGAGATGATAGTAGACTGAACCAGTAATTCACCTCTGCTACCTCCCAAACCCCTATTAAAATGAGGATTTTTTTTTTAAAAAAGAAATAAACATAAACTATCAGAGAAAATAGGAAAAGAGACCACGGCAACAAAATCTTGTATATTGGAAACAGATAGATGGGTTATAAATTGCTTAGCCAAACCAAGAACACTCCATCTTAAGCTAGCAGAGAGGAGAGTTGAGAGGCAAGCCTTATTTATGCTGGAGATGCCTAAAAGATGAAAAAACTATCTGTACAAGACACCTTTGGAAGGAGGATGAAGATGGAACTAAAATCAGAAGAAATGGTAGGAAGTCTGAGAATCACTTGGGCCTAAAAACACAGATGTCAAGATGACAAATATCTGAGGAAATTATCCACTTCAAAAAATCCTAATAAGTGAGAGAAGGAATATCATCAGATGCACCAGACAGTCAAATGTGGACAAAGGGTTTTGAATAAGAATAATACACATGCAAAAAGTCAAGGAATGTTGTTAAAGAAAAACATATAATAAAATAGATCAATTATACAATTTAAGTATGAAAACATACAAGTTTACATTTAAAAACGAAAATTTTTTGGAAAAATAATAAATTTGTGTATTTAAAAGTTCAATTTGAGTAATTCTTCAAGAAGAAAACAGGGAGAAATAAAGAAATAAGTAAATAATTTTAAAGTTAAAAGATATGAAAGGAATAAAAGTAACATACAGAGTCCCAAGAAAGGGAAATGTTAAAATGTAAAGAATGAATTCTTTAAATAAATAATAGAGATAAATTTATCAGAATGTGTGTGTGTGTGCGCGCGCACATAATGATCTGAGTGATCCCAGTAAAACTGAAAAAAAAAAAAAAAAGCATAGATAGAAAAGACAATTTTGAGGACCTGTGGGCAAAACTGAGACATTACAGAAAAGAGATTCAGTTCTGGTAGACAAGCGACATGGTGATCGAGATCCCAATGGTCCTCACATATCTGGCACATTTCCTTCCCTACCTTCTTGCCTCCCTTAACAAGTTGACCTAATTCATGTAGCAGAAAGCTGCTCCCTTCTCAAAAAGCTGACCAAAGCTGATCAAAGATGAATTCCTAAACATAAAAGGCAAAACCTATTAATCTTCTTAAGTTACTTCTTCCAAGATCGCTGAAGTGGTAATGTGGCATTCCTGATTAAAACCCTGACCAGATTTAGCCAGCTAAAGGCAAGATGGACTCCAGTGCTAACTTTTCACTGAGTTTTCCCTCATTATACTTACATTATAATACTAGAAATCACACACCCAGGGATGGAGATTTAGCATGCTAATGAAACACAGAGGCTTGGAGAAACATGTTATCAACCTAAGTAGGTGCTAAAAGTTCTCCACCTTCACCTGTCTACATGTCACATCTTTTCTCACCTCAGCTCCCTTAAAATGACAAGAGCCAAGCTCTTGTGAGAGCAGCTCCTTTGCTTTTCTCAAGATGCAAGCCTATTAAACCTTGCCTCAGAAAAATTTCTGTTTGGCCTCGTGTTAATTTCTATTTACCCAAGAGCCAAGAACTCTGAACCCAAGCTACAGTAACAAAACCAATTATAGGAATAAATTAAATGGATATTTTAATGTTGTATACATATATATCCACATATAAATACATGTAGATGTATGCATATACAATACTTATGATCAACCACAATGTAAACTTGTAAGTAAAGCCAAATACTTTAACTTTTTTTGTCTTTGATGATATTCAGTGAAATAGGGAAAATTCTAAAGGTAGTACAATTAATATCAATTTGGAAATATAAGAAACAATCTTCTTAAGTAAATTCAGGTAGAACATGTTTCAAGGCTGATTGTTAGTCTATGTGTATGTGTAAATATGTATGTGTGTGTAAGAACACGTGTATATACTTTTGCCCTTTATAAATATTAAAGTTCAGCATTCGAACATCTGCTTTGGAGTTGTACATTGCTCTTTGTAATAAATTAATTCGTCAAAGGGGCCTTAGCATGTGTTTAAAAACATTTTTAGGAAAGCTAAAAGCAAATATGTATTGTGAAAGAAAACATTTCTACTGTGCCTTTCAACTAGTCTACAACAGAATAGTTCAACAGCTTCTCATGACTTCCCTGGATTCAAAAAGAGCTTTCCCAGAGTTCTCCTTTGTGTTTGAGAAAATAATGAATCAATCAATTAAAAACACCTCAAATGCAATCTATGAAATATACTTCTCTATTCTGCAATCAACAACACTGATCAATAATTGAGCTCTCTTTTCTTTTGGGCTTCATCAAAAGCTATTTTTTTCCATGAGAAAGAAAGTGAAGGAATAAAAAGAAATCCAAAATTACAGTTGAAAATATGTAACCTTTTTACAGCAGGAGGGAGGTTAACTGTGCAAACAGGTTATTTAAAATGACTAAGTACTGTACTGGCTTTCTTCTGCACCCCTTGAATGAAGGGATGATTATTTACAAAGCAGTTTTGCCTCTGGCAGGATCTCTTTGGTTGGCTGCTGAGGAAATCTGAGGTGGCTGTGACAGGCCCTTTATTAACACCAAAATGATAATTTTCAAACAAGTAGTCAATTCCGGAACAAAGGACAAGCATAGCATTTACTAATAATGCAATATTCAGACCCTGGCCAGCAATATAAGGACAAGATCACAGGATGCATTTTATTTGCATATTGTTTTATTAACATTTACATTGTCTAAGCAAATAGAGACTACATATGGAGCCCAGAAGAAGTCACCATCCCTGCATGAAAGGTTTTTGACCTAATCTAGCCAGATTCAGGAACCAGTAAAAGAGGAGTATGAACACAAACATCTTGGCTAGATTCCAATGGTGCAATTACCTTCTGCCTACATAAAATTGTTCAGACCATTCTCTCTTGAGAAGTTATTTTTCCAGCTCCCTTCCTGAATGCTGTTGTGCTGTGGAGCTGCTATCATATTCAACCCCACAGTTGTGTGCATATCAGTGGTGGGTAAGCAATCTCTGTAGATACAGCCAGGAAGACATTTGAAGATCTTCTGTGTGAAAGATGTAATATACATATGAAGCACTGTTCATCTCCTTTGGGGTGGGAGGCTCAGTTAACAATGACATGTATCACTAATTGGTAAAACAGCCTGCTAAACTCACTCTAATATCAGGATTTCGTTTTGCTTTAAGAGCTAATTTTAAATTGTATCTCTGATTGTTCAAATACCATGTTATATCAATACTTAGGACCTCAAAGGTAACTTTGCTAGAGAATGTCAAGATGCCACATGAACTTTGTGCTTTCCTTTGCAGATTTTACGTGTAGGTAGTAATTGAGGTGATAGAACCAGTGAATAGGGAACTATTTTAAACTTCTCCTGCTGAAGCAAAACAAAATCTCTGGTGCAGAAGTTCCTTACAGTAAACACATGAGCATACTCTTATAGTTATTAGAAAATTAAATAACAATATAAGTAACTTAAAGTGTAACAACTGGATTTTTAAAAATTTTGATACATTATATTTGTGTATATTTATGAAGTACAGGTGAAATTTCGTTACATACATAGAATGTGTAATGACCCCCCAAGTCAGAGTATTTAGAGTATTCATCATTTGAGTATGTTTTATTTATTATTTCCACATGTTGAATACATTTTAAGTCCTCACTTCTAGCTATTTTGAAAAATACTATATATTTTTAACTATAATCACCACACTCTGCTATTCCCTCTATCTAACTGTATGTTTGTACCTATCTAATGACCTCTCTTTATCTCTAGTCCCCATATGCCATTCCTAGTTTCTGGTAGCTATGATTCTACTCCCTGCCTTCATGTGATCAACTTTTTTGGCTCCTACGAGTGAGAAAATGTCACATTTATCTTTCTAAGTCTGGCTTATTTCAATTGACTTACCATAATGGCCTCCAGTTCTACCTATGTTGCTGCAAATGACATAATTTTATTCTTTTTTTTAGACAGTCTTTCTCTGTTACCAGGCTGGAGTGTATGAGCTCAACTCACTGCAACTGCCTCTGGTTTCAAGCAATTCTTCTGCGTAAGACTCCCGAGTAGCTGGCACTACAGTTGTATGCCACTGCACCTGGCTAATTTTTTGTATTTTAGTAGATACGAGGTTTCACCATGTTGGCCAGGATGTTCTCAGTCTCCTGACCTTGTGATCCACCTGCCCCAGCCTCCCATGTAGCTGGGACTACAGTACGGAGCCACCGCATCTGGCCAATTCTATTTTATTTTTCTTTATTTTTCATTTTATTTTATTTATAGCTGAATAGTAATCCATTGTGTATATGTATAGACCAGTTTCTTTATGCATTCATCTGTTCAAAGATTCTGAAGCTGATTCCATATCTTTGCTATTGTGAATAGTGCTACAATGAACATAGGAGTACAGGTAGCCCTTTGATATAGTTTATATGTTGGTGTTGAAATTTTGTATTTTGGTGAATCCTTGAATGTAGCCAGACAGAGAAACTGAATCAGCCTATTGCTGCATTGTAATGACAGAGCTGACTCTGTTAGGGATAGTAATTTACCATCTATCCAATCTATAATTTATCACAAGTGTGCAAAAATTTATAAGACTTATTAAAGCTTCAGCTTATTCTCTTCTGAGTATTTAAGTGATTGTTGTAATTAAATGAGATTATCTTACTAAATACATATAAGAAATTTATAATATATGACATATAGTAACACTAAAGTTTTGAATGCACAGATGGTACGATTATGTACACAAAGTATTTTTAAAGATATGAGAAAAAAATTAGAAACCACAGAAAGAAAAGAGGGAAATGATGACATTAGTCACTCAGGACTGACAGCTGAATTTGATTTTCAGTTTTTCAAGCAGCAAAGGGAAACAAAAGGAAAAAATATAGAAACATGAACAGTTTAGACAGTATTTCTTGTCTGATAACATAAACATGTCAGATCATTAGTAGAATCAAACACTTTGTAATGTTAAATGTAGATTGTCTTAAAGTTACCAGTTTCATAAAATCTAATATGTTTATCAACTTTAATGCAACTGTGCTCTCCAGTATCTAGCAAGCAATTTTTATTCTAGGAGTTCGACTTTGTGCAGTTTCAGTTCTTTGCACAAAGCACTGTCTAATGGAAATACGAGACACAAATGTCATTTAAAAATTTCCAGTATACACATTAAGAAAGGTTACAATGAAAAAAGTAAATTTAATTCTATGATACACTTTATTTGATCTGATATATTCAAAACATTAGTATTTTGTGTATAATTAAAGGTTATTAATAAAATATTTTCCATTTTCCTATATTGTCTTCAAAATTTGTTGTGCATTTTACACTTACAACACATCTGCATTTGTACTAGCCCACATTTTAAATTCTTTTTTTTTTGGGGGGGGGGGATGGAGTCTTTCTCTGTCCCCCATGCTGGAGTGCAGTGGCATGGTCTCAGCTCACTGCAATCTCCACCTCCCAGGTTAAAGTGATTCTTCTGCCTCAGCCTCCCAAGTATCTGGGACTACAGGCGTGCACCACCATGCCCAGCTAGCTTTTGTATTTTTAGTAGAGATAGGGTTTCATCTTATTGGCCAGGCTGGTCTTGAACCTCTGACCTCAAGATCCACCCATCTCCGCCTCTCACAGGGCTGGGATTACAAGTGTAAGCCATTGTGCCTGGCCTTAAATTCTTAATAGTATTGTGATAGTATGCCATGTTAGATGGCATGGCTCAACCTTAACTCCACATCAACATAAATAATTGACTTTGAAATGTGAGCACAGACATGGATGAGCAGGCATGACAATGTTACAGATATTAACACACACTCTCATGATGACATGATCATTGACTACTACATTAAACTAGCATTAATTTTTTATTTATTCTTACATTTGAAAAGAATTTACTACCTATTATATTTCTGAATATTCAGTGAAAATGCTTAACCTTTCCATAGTAGTGAGTTTAGGAAAACCATTAGCCCAAAGATTGTAGGAAGTCTTTTAGTCTCTGAAGAAATAACATGAAGGAAAATGAAATTTCTGCTTATCAAGCTTAAATTTTAGTAGGGGCAGACAGATAATAAAAAGTAAACAAATATTTATCCTCAGCTGGTGATATTTGCTATGAAGGAAAATAAACAGAGTAACAGTGAGGAGGTGGAAATCTGGAATGCCACTTTTGACAGAGTGGTCAGAGGTCCTTCTCTCTAAAGATAGAAGATAGCAAAATGGCCCCTTGATGAAGTAAAATGAAAGCAAAAACCTGAATCAAGTGAGACTATGAACCAAGAGGATTGTAGAGAGAAAGAACTGTGAAGAGAGAGTGCCAAGAGACTTTCAGAAGAGAATTTAAAATATGGAAATTAACAGATAGAAGGAATAAGAAAGCCAGTATGACTGGAGAGCAGCTAGTGAAGTGGATCTTGTTGGCATATGATGCCAGGTAAGAACTTGAATGTTGTTTCTGAGACAGCTGGAAAACCAAAAGTGGGTCAAGACCAGAGAAAGGAAGGGATTCCTCCATAATAGTTACTGAAAGTATATTCATCTGTGCTGTTGTGTGACAAAGAGATAGTAGCAGGAGATGAGCAGAAGCAGGAACAGCCCAGATGAAGTGCTGGATAGTCTTGGCCCAGGATGTAAAAGGCAGTAAATATTCTTAATGAAAATAAAAATCACCTATTAAATACAAAATGCCAATAGCTTTGGTTTACTTTCAGTTAAAACCATTATTGGATAAACTGTTTTATCAACAGGGTAAGTCTATTCATATCACTCAAATTCAGTTTTGCATGTGGTATTGTGGCCAGATTTCCAAATTGAGATTCAATACAAACTTTTTTCATACTTTTGTCACAGTGCATCGTGCCAAGCTTAGAAGAAAACAATTCACATGCTCCCTGTCTCCTTTCTTGTTCCCTATCCAGAGGCTTGTGGTCTAATCAGGAAGGTACAGTTACCAGCTCAGATTTGTATGGAATAAGTCAGACAGTGGTAAAGTACTGTTAGGAAGGGAAAATCAAAGTAAAATGAGTAAACAAACATGGAGATGATTAAATTAAATTGAGGGATTCATTTATTCATGCATCCATTCATTCAATAACTATTGATTTAGTCAGAGATCATGTATTTTAGCAATTCAAAGATGATTAAGCTTATAGATCCTGGGATTGTTTCTTGGACAAAGATTCAAGAATTGTTTTCCTGTGGTATAAAGTCATGGAGATGGGAAGGCTGATGGGATATTTACCCAGGATAGTATCAAGTGGTATAGTTTAGAAAAAGATTGTGAAAGGTGGCTGCAGAGAACAACAAAAAGTCAAATCCAGAAGAGTAGTATCAAATACCAGACCCAAAGGACAAGATGGAACACAAAGTCAGAAGCTCTGCCAATCAGGAACTGATTTAAAGCAGAACATGAGGTAGTTCAGGGTATGCAGCTTAGTTAATGCAAAGACCATGTGCCTGAGGCTCATTCAGAGAAAATACTGGTTGTGTGGATCAAGGGCAGGCCTTAAGGTTTAAAGGAGCTGATACCAACAGACAGATTTTTGCCTTTGGTATTTAAGCTCGAATTGACAATGTGGAAAGATACTGATAGAAGGATTTTAGTAGAAAGGGATTTCTTCCAGAAATAAAATTTGAACAGTGGTATGCAGGTTGGAAATTGCAGGTTATTACCAGGGAACAGAATGTATTCGGCAAGGGTGTAACATGTCAAGAATTTGTGGAAAGAAAAGTGAAGTGGAACTGAGCCTAAACCACATTATGGAGGATTTTGAATATCAGTATTTACCTTTTTATGTGTCTTGGTAAACAATTGAAGGTTTCATTAAGAACATGAGATACATATGCAAATTATTATTTGAGAATATATTTTAGGGTTCAAAATATAAGATATATTGTTACCAGCAGCAAATATGTATAGGTCTGCAGCAATCTCAATTTCTGCCTCCTCAGAAGAAATAATTCAACTGAGGGGCATGAGGCAGAAGGAGAGACCAAGGCAAGTTTTAGAGCAGGAGTGAAAGTTTATGATATGGTTTGGCTGTGTCACCACCCAAATTTCATCTTGAATTGTAGTTTCATAATCCCCAAGTGTCATGGGAGGGACCCATGGAAGGTAACTAAATCATGGGGGCGCTTACCCCATGCTATTGTTCTCGTGATAGTGAGTGAGTTCTCATGAGATCTGATGGTTTTATAAGGGTTTTTCCCCTTTTGGTCTGAACTTCTCCTTGCTACTGCCATGTGCAGAAGGGAGTGTTTTTATCACCTTCTGGCATAATCGCGTTTCCTAAGGTCTCCCCAGTTCCCATGCTGAACTGTGAGTCAATTAAAATTTTTCCCTTTATAAATTACCCTGTCTCAGGTACATCTTTATTAGCAGCATGGGAACAGATTAATACAGTTAATAACTTGGTTTGGATTTGTGTCCCTACCCAAATCTCATGTTGAATTTTAATCCCCAGTGTTGGCAGATTGACCTTCTGGTAGGCAATTCGATTACGAGGGCAGATTTCCCACTTCCGTTCTTATGATAGTGACTGAGTTTCCATGAGATCTGGTTGTTTAGCAGTGTGTGGTACCTTCCCCTTCACTCTCTTTTTCCTGCTCTGGACAAGTAAGACATACCTGCTTCCTCTTCTGCCATAATTTCAAGGTTTCTGAGGTCTCCCAAAACCATGCACCTGTGGAACCATGAGCCAATTAAACCATTTTCTTTATAAATTACCCAGTCTCAGGTAGTTCTTTTATAGCAATGCAAACATCGACTAACATGGTTTATTAAAAAACTTTAGAGAAGGAAAAGGAAAGAAAGTACTCATGGAGGAGGGCCAAGCAAGTGACTTGTGAAAGCAAGTGCACGGTTGGAACTTTGATGTAGGGTTTTGCATGTGAGCATAATTTTGGAATCTTGTGTCTGTCCCTTCTCACATGATTCTTCCCTTGGGGAATTATATACATGCTGTATTAGTCCATTATCATGCCGGACTGTAGATAAAGTCACACTACAGACTGGGTAATTTACAAAAGAGGTTTAATTGGACTTACAGTTCCATGTTCCTGGGGATGCCTCACAATCATGGTGGAAGGCAAAGAAGGGCAAGTCACATCTTACCTGGATGGCAGCAGGCAAAGAGAGGAACTTGTGCAGTGAGCTTCTATTTATAAAAGCATCGGATTTTGTGAGACTTATTCACTATCACGAGAAGAACATGGGAAAGCCTTGCTACTCTGATTCAATTACCTCATATCAGGTCCCTAACACAGCACATGGGATTTCAAGATGAGACTGGGTGGGGACACAGCTAAAGCACATCATTACACCCTGACCTTTGAAAAATCTCACAGCTTTGTCCTCACATTTTAAAGCCAATCATTCCTTTCCAGCAGTTCCCCAAAGTCATAACTCATTTCAGCATTAACTCCAAAGTTCAGAGTCCAAAGTCTCATCCAAGACAAGGCAAGTCCCTTTCACCTCTGAGGTTGTAAAATAAAAAGCAGATTAGTTACTTCCTAGATACAGTGTGGGTATAGGCATTGGGTAAATACAGGCATTCTGAATGGATGAAATTGGCCAAAACAAAGGGGCTACAGGCCCCATGCAAGTCTGAAATCCAGCAATACAGTCAAATCTTAAAGCTCTAAAATGATCTTTGACTCCAGGTCTCACATCCAGGGCATGCTGATGCAAGAGGTGGATTCCCATGGTCTTGGGCAGCTCTTTCTCTGTAAATGTGCAGGGTACAGCCTCCCTGCTGGCTGCTTTCACTGGCTGGTGTTGAGTATCTGTGGCTTTTTCAGGTGCACGGTTCAAGCTGTTGGTGAATCTACCATTCTGGGGTCTGAGGATGGTGGCTCTTTTCTCACAGCTCCACTAGGTGGCACTCCAATAGGGACTCTTTGTGGGGCCTCCTACTCTACATTTCTCTTCTGTACTGCCCTAGCAGAGGTTCTCCATGAGGGCCCAGACCCTGAAGCAAACATCTTCTTGGATGTCCAGGCATTTCCATACATCTTTTGAAATCTAGGCAAAGGTTCCCAAATTTTAATTCTTGACTTCTGAGCACCAGTAGGCTCAACACCACATGGAAGATGCCAAGGCTTTGGGCTTACACCCTCTGACACCACAGCCTGAGCTCTATGTCGGTGCTTTTAGCCAAGGCTAGAGTGATTGGGACACAGGGCACCAAGTCCCTAGGCTGCACAACACAGGAAAGCCCTATGCCTGGCTCATGAAACCATTTTTTTCTCCTCCTAGGCCTCATTTTGGAGCTTTAAGATTTGACTGTCCTGCTGGATTTGGGACTTGCATGGCGCCTGTGGCCCCTTGTTTTGGCCAATTTCTCCCATTTTGAATGAGTTTATTTACCCAATTCCTGTATCCCCATTGTATCTAGGATGTAACTAACTTGCTTCTGATTTTATAGGCTCCTAGGCAGAAGGGACTTGGCCTTAGATAAGACTTTGGACTGTGGACTTTTGAGTTAATGCTGAAATGAATTAAGACTTTGGGGGACTGTTGGGAAGGCATGATTGGTTTTGAAATGTGAGGACACGAAATTTAGGAGGAGCCAGTGTTGGAATGATACGGCCTCCCCAACCATCTGGAATTGTAAATCTATTAAAACATTTTCTTTTGTAAGTTGCCCAGTCTCAGGTATGTCTTCATCAGCAGAGTGAAAATGAACTAATACATTCAGTTAAACTCTGCCATTTTGCCTCTTAATGTGCATGCTTGAGTCCACTCACCTAACTCCTGAGGACTTATGAGGAAGTTGCTTATCACCAGTTTCAGTTTTACTATCTATTGGGAGACTGCTTTTCCCTGGTGACACCTGAGACCAATTATTTTAAGAAACAGTGTAACAACTGCCTATCATTTAATGGTTATCTGACATTCTTGACTGGGGATGGGGAAAGACTTTTCCTGCTCTCTTTATGTCTGACTAGCTACCTACTGTAATATCTCCCCACTCAAGTGTCCAATACCATGATATTTGGAAGAAAATGAATGTAAGTCAGTTTGCTATAATTGCTTCCTGCTGATAGAAGGGTGGTGGTGGTGGTTCTGTGGATATTGGCCTCTTGCTAGCTGTCAGGGAAGAACTGGCTTAATGACTTGGTAAAAGTGGTATCCAGCCAGGTCCAAGACAGACCTTGGCAAGATCTTGCCTTTCTCATGTTCCACTGATAGGCAGTCTAAGGGACCCCTATAGAAAGATGATTCTTGAATATTTAGAGGGGAGTATTCCTCAGTGAGGATCAATTGGAGTTTGATGGCTTGAAGGCTAGGAGACAAATCAGGTTATTAGATTTAGAAGAATATCAAAACAAAATGGAGGACAGCTCTAAAATATCCTGAGGCTGCTGCCATGTTCACATAGCTGGTGGCTATAGTAATGCCTCCTAAGACTTGGGTTTATGGTGTTGCTAGCCAAATTCAATATGTGCACAGAATTAGAATTTTGATCCAGATTTTTATATTAACCCTCCCTTTGTTATTTACTGAGCTGGAGCCAGAGACTACTAGTTGGTTCACAGGAATAAACAGGGTAACTCTAAATTGCAGACCAAAACTCAAAACACCTGTTGAGATAAGAATCTAATGACAGGTATACCATAGTCCTTGAAACATATTTTTTCTCTCTCTATTTCTGATTTTTGTTAAAAACAAATCATGATAGGACAGATTTGTTTGCAAAATAAACTTTAGTCTTATTATACTTGGCCTGATTATTGCATAAAACATAGCAAGAATAAGTATCTGTCATATAGCCTCCTTTAAAAATTGGCTTTGATGGAACTTTGTTTCATAAGGAATCACTTTATTTTTTTAAATTTTTTGAGACAGAGTTTTGCTCTTGTTGCCCAGGCTGGAGTGCAATGACATGATCTTGGCTCACCATAATCTCTGTCTCCCTGGTTCAAGTGATTCTCTTGCCTCAGCCTCCCAAGTAGCTCGGGTTACAAGCATTTGCCTCCATTACTGGCTAATTTTGTATTTTTAGTAGAGATGGGGTTTCTCCATGTTGGTCAGGCTGGTCTTAAACTCCCAATCTCAGGTGATCTGCCTGCTTCAGCCTCCCAAAGTGTGAGGATTACAGGCACAAGCCACTGCACCTGGCCAATAAAACTTTTTTTTAAAGCCTTGATTCTGTGCATGAGTTTGTGCCATCAAATATTTGGATGCATTGAGTAAATTTCTCTCCTCTTGAGGTTCCAAAATAACTAAGGGATCCTGGGGCTGTCAGAATGTGACATTCTTTACATACCACAGTGAGGAACCCAATACAGGGTCTGTGTAAATAAGGTTTGAAGCCAGTTCCCAAAGGAGTTTTTGGGCTCTATAAGTCAAATTTGGTTCCTTCAAGGAAAGCATGACATTCCAGTCAAAGCCTTGTTAAAATAACCAGTTTCTCCAATCGTTTCCTGTTGCAACACAAATTAGATTCTTATTGTACTTATGTAAATAATTGTATTGCCATAATTTAAGAATGCTCATATAGAGTTTCCAAATTTCAGGGAAATCCAATAGAGAAAAATATGCCACAAATTTTGTTTACTGGAGTATACTTTACACAATTGTTAAAAGTTATATATACATAGTTCAAAAGTAATTTTTCTCTGCTTTTAATAACAAGGGATTAACAACGTTCTAAGCACAAAGTAGTGAAAGGATTATATTCATCTTCTATTAGTTCAGTCCATGCAGTTAACTCCTGTTCTGCTTGATATTTATGAACACTTTAGCTCTCCAGGAAAGCCCTGAAACACTTTTTTCTCTATTCTAATGTCATAATCTCCAAAGTTATCAGAAACGTGCATTTAATGGCACCTGTTAGAGTCCTATAGCTGATTACAAAACCACCTTCTAAATCAATCCTTTAACCCTCTAAACAAGGTAAAAAAAAATTCATTCTCATTCCTTGTTACAATTTTTTACTGAAAGCATATTATTCTAGTTTCCTTACATGTCTTGCATGTAAAACTATTGTTCCATTAGTCTCACATATATCTTACTTTGTTAACTCTTAGCAACAACTACTTTTGGTGAATATCTTGGTAAGTAAGTAATTTTAATAATGTACTATGTGTGGAACCAAGACACTAGATAAAAATGCAGTAAGGTTGGACCATTTCCAGCATAGCTAGGAGGCAAGGCTAACTCTGTAGTCTCCAGGCATTACCTAGCTTTAAAGCAGGCACACTGTACAGTTAAAATCATACTAGCCGTTTATAAAGCATTTAGTAGTCCTAATAATGTTCAAAATTGCATAACATTTCTTTTTTTTTTTTCTTTGATGGGAGTCTCACAGGCTGGAGTGCAGTGGCACCACTCAGCTGACTGCAACCTCCATCTCCTGGGTTCAAGCAATTCTTCTGCCTCAGACTCCCAAGTAGCTGGGATCACAGGCACGCAACACCATGCCCAGCTAATTTTTTATTGTCTGTCCTGGAAATGCACCAGCAGATGGGAAGGGTTAGCAGTCATCCAAGCTGGTTTAAGATAAAAGCAAGTATAAATCTCAGAGGATATCAGCAAGAGAGCCCATGTCTTTGCAGCCAAGGAAATGCAGCAAGAGCCATGGGTGCTTGAATAACAGGGAGTATATATTTAAGAAGTCATGTGGAATGCAAAGTGAAGCAATAGGAGAGACAGACTTGCCCCTGAGGCAAAAAGTTTGGCAGGTACACAAGGCTGTTTCAGAACACACACAGAAAAAAAACCCAGAATAATAGGCAGTGCAAGTTCTTGGGAAAGGGCTGATTTTAGTTGAAAAAGCAGAAAAAAATCCCAGACATTGCGGAGTGTTAGGCTTTAATCCTACCACTCTCATGAGTCTCCTGTCAAGAGGCCCATTAAATACCTCAGTTCTACTTGGTGAAAGGCCCTTCCCCCACCCACTGTGAGCCAACTGTCAAGGTGAGCTGAAAGATGAGCCCAGGTGAATAGAGCCACTTTTGGCCAAGAGGAATCTTCTGAGGGATGGTTAGTAAGCAAGAAACTAAAATATGAGAAGAAAACCACATAACGGGGTTTAATGCCTCTGGAAAAAGAAGGTGAGATGTGGAGGTGTCTTGCCACTTAGGGAACATATCAGAGTCAGGTGGACCAAAGTATGTTAGCAGTGGAACATATATGAGTCACACAGCACCAAAGTATGTTACTGCTAGTGAATCCGTATGGAGCTACAGCAACCTCAGTTCTTGCCTCCTCAGAAGAAATAATTTGACTGAGGCAGGAAAGACCAAGGCAAGTTTTAGAACAGAAGTGAAAGTTCATTAAAAAAGCTTTACAGCCAGAATAAAAGGAAATAAATCACACTTGGAAGCAGGTCAAATAGGTAATTTAAGAGATTGAGAACACGGTAAGATCCTTAACTTAGGATTTTAGGAGTTGGCATACTTCTGGGGCCTTATATCCCTTCTCCCCTCATTCTTCCTTTGGGGTGAGCTATCTGCATGCACAGTGGCCTGCTAGCCCCTGGGAAGGGAGCATGCAAGCATGCACAGTGTGTTTACTGGAATTCTATGCATGTTCACTTGAGGTGTTCTTCCCTTACCAGTTGAATATCCCGAGAAGGCCATATGGCAGACTGCCATTTTGCCTTTTAATGTTCATGCTTGACCCTACCTGCCTAATTCCTGAGACCTCATTGGAAAGCTGCTGATCACCAGTTTCAGTTTTATTCTATCTATTGAGAGATTGCCTTTCCCTGGCACTGGCTGCAGCTGATTATTATTTTGAGAAACAATGTAACAACCACCTGACCATCACTTGATGATCACTTGACATTTCTGGCTGGGAGTTGAGAAGCCCTCTCCTGTTCTGCCCAAGTCTGACAACAAACCTACTGTAACAATATCAGACGAAAGATGTAGAAAGAATGAGCTCTTATGAATGTCCAAGAATGAATAATTAAGTTCAGAAGCAGGGTAGGGTGTGAGAAAGGGCAAAATGATAAAAGGACAAAAATGGCAGAGGCAGTATTAGCTAACAAAGATAGAGCAGTGCAACTGTATAATTTTTACCTGGTTATGATTTCTAGACTTCACCTCATTTATATAAGCTAAATGAAAGAGTTTCTATGTGGTGACAATTTTATGCCTTCAGGGAATACAACTTAGGCCAACAAAAAAAAGTCACATTTTACAAAATATATGAAGAGATTTATTCTGAGATAAATGCAAGAACCATGACCCATGATATAGCCCCAGGAAACCCTAATAACATGTGCCCAAGGTAGTTGGGTTACATTTTGGTTTTAAACATTTTAGGGGGATAGAAGTTATACGCAGAGACATAAATGAATATTGTAATATATACATTGGCTCTTCCATAAAGGAAGGACATCTCAAAGTAGTGCTGTGAGGGGCTTCCCCGTTATAGATGGATTTTAAAATTTCCTGAATTGTAATTGGTTGAAAGCCTTAAGGTCCACCTGGAGAAGTGAAGTTAGCAGAAAGAAATGTTTGTTGTTAAGATAAGGGCTTGTGGAAGCCAAGGTTCTTGTTATGTAGATGAGGCCTCTAGGTAGCAGGCATCAGATAGAATAAATGATAAATGTCTCTTATCAGACTCTAAAAGGTGACAGATTCTTAGTTAAATCTCTCCTGGATAAGAAAGAGACCAGGAAAACAAATCTGATTTTTCTAAAGAATGTAGATTTTTCTCTACAAGAGACAGCTTTTCAAGACCATTTCAAAATGTGTCATAAATATATCTTGGGGTAAAATACTTCAATTTCTTTCAGGGCTTGCTCTCTGTCATATGATGTTCTACTAGAGGCAGGTTGGTATTTGGTATCTTATTGCTACACAGAGTCTGTTTTGTCTGTTTTAAAAACTGTTTTAATGTTAATGCTGGGTAGTTGTGCCTGAATTCTAAACAGAGGAGAGTTTAATGAGACCTGTCTGACTCTCAATTCTTATCTTGGATTTAACTGTTTTGTTTTGTTTTGTTTTTTAATCAACTTTAACTTGTAATTTAACTGGTTTTTCAAGTTTACCTTAGTATACCTGCCTCTGTTCTACCCATCCATTTATTCCTGTTTATTTTCATTCCTTGGCATGAACCATGTTACATTCATTAATTTACTTTAGAATTATTGGTTGAGTCCACTATTTCCAGACACTGTATTGTATACTTGAATATAGCTTTGAACACTCTTCTTGGACCCTCTGGTTAAATTTAGTTGAAGACACAGAAAATAACTAATGAATAAATAAATGCAAACTTGAAAAAAGTTAAGAGAGAAATATAATGCTCTGTGAAAAAATAATACCATTAGTGCAGGGAATGAATATCTAATTTAGATAGCATGGATAGGGAAACTGAATCTCTTATCTATTTCATCACTCTTCCACTCCTAAGTATTCTCCTGATGAAAAGTCAGAAGTCAGAAAAGGGAGGTAAAATTTTTAATCATTTTCATATAGGTAATAATGAAAATTATTTAACTGAATTTTAAGCATAGAATAAAAAATATCAACTAGGTAGAGAGAGTAGACAGAAACAAAGAAGAAATAGTCCTGAATTTTGGTACATTGCAACCCTCAGAGATTAAGGAGAGTAAGATGAGTGACCCACAGACACTGAAACATTATCAGCACACTGGTATAAGGAAAGTCATGAAAAGAACACAAGAAAAATAAAGAAGGGAGAAATCACATTGGTCAAAGATGTTTGAAATTGAGTAAGTTAATAATACAGATGCAACTAAGGGACTGTGTTAAAGAAAAAACTTCTCTTCCTGGGTCTAAGAAGGACTTGGTTTCAAAGGCAGGAGTTTCCCAGGGCCACGCCTCCATCCACACCCCCAACTGGAAACCTAGAGTTCTTTGTGTAACTTTTCACTCAGGCTAGGTGGAAAATCCAGGTGAGCTTCTTTGTTCAAAACACCGGAAAGCTCTCGGAGGAGTGGGTTCTGTTGCAGACGAAGCTGTCAATCCAGTATCAGAGTCAAAAATCAATTATTTTCAAGACCATTTCAAAATGTGTCATAAATATATCTTGGGGTAAAATTCAAGAATTCCTCTCATTGGACGAGAACATGAATGGGGAAGGAATAACTTCAGGGTTAAAACCCAGATGCTTCTTAACTATACCGAGTATTCCCTTGGATTGCCTCCCACAGCAGTGTGGGAGCTCTCTCTGTCTCTCTTTCTCTCTGCCTAATATATCATTCTCTGCTAAACTCTTTGGGTCCACAATATTTATTCCAATGGTAAGCTCACCCTTCCTCAGGGGACCTTTTCCCCATTCCTGGGGTAAGAGAGGTCAAGGACTTGGGCACATCGGAGCAGGGAATTGGGAGCATCTTTGTGTCAACCTGCTCCCTCCACCACTTATAAAAACATTGACTGTGGTCACATGGAGGTCATCAGGAGGTAAATCATTAATGTACAATCCTAAATACATAAAAGTTACTTAGTCTACATCTGCTCACTCTTTATAGTTCCAACTATTTGCAATGGATGGAATGTTTATCATTCTTTTAAAAACTAATCTTGATAGAATCCAGTTCTTCTTTTATTCTCTCTTTTCTGTTCAAGTGTGATTTTTAGCAAACAATTATGTTCCACTATCTTTTATCTTTAAAATCAAGTATACAGTTAAACACAGCTATGATTCCAGTCCAATATGGTAACATATTATGTTGTATTTTGTATCCTCCCAGATAAATTAGCAAAGTAGTGTTTGTTTTCTTAGTGAAACATGGGGGTAGGCCATCAACAGAGAATAAGGATTTGGTGAAGCTTAGGAATTTTAAGGATGAAAAGGTAGAAAATAAATTAGGAAGGCAAAGATTTTAGGAAGTAATAATATGATGGCTGGCAGGGAGATTATCTTGGAAAATGCTCAAATTTTCTCTCTTATTGAAATTTATGATACTCATGAAAGAAGAAACATAACTTTTCCCCTTTCCAGTATCTTTGCAAAGATATTCAAGATGCGTGTGAGTGTATGTGTTTTCATGACCTCTGTTTTTCTCAGCAATCTGAGAAGTTCAGGCCTCCCTCTTTTTTCAAAATGAAGAGAGAGAACAATAAAATTTACTCATCATATTCAACTAATAATTAAAATAGAGTTGCCTAAAAGAGTATGGCAAATTGGAGACACAATTCCAAAGAAAATTCATATAGCCTCAATTATATGCATAAGGAGGCATACTATTAAATTATAATTAAAATTCACTATGTGTATAAATTGGCTAAATAAATTTAAAAAAAGACTTCACCTTTACCTATTTTCAGCATGAAGAACAGATCTTATTTCCTCAATATGAAATAACCATTAATGATCAGGATTTAGATCATAAATTTTATTTTAAAAAATTTACTGTTTTCATCACATCATTTTATTTTCAGGGTTCTTTCTTTCATTTGGCACATGTATTATAGAAAATCTGGATTCTTTAGTACTGCAGTGTGTTGAACTTGATCCCAGTTTGCATTTAAAAATACTGATGACATCAGACAGAAGGTATGTACAAGACGTGGGATTTTTAAATTTGTTATTAGAATAAGAAAATACTGCATGTCTTTCATATGACTTATTTACCTATTCGTACCCTTCTCCAACAACTTTTGATACCAAAAAGCTGACTGTTTCTATGACCTTCCTTGATTTCTGTCTTTGTCTTTGTTCAGTCAATGAAAGATCCTAGTAGGAAATCTGAAAGTGGAGGGAGACAGTGGTCAAAGAATGGGTTGTCTTTATTGAGCTTGCTATATTCTTCTCCAGAACTTTTCACATACAGCTATTTTCTCCATGTTTTGGTAACCACTCCCTCCAGTGGCCTTAAAGTCTAAGAATAATAGCTTCTTAGTTTTATTGGGTTTAGAGCACGGCATTATGCCTTGTTAAACCCTGTATATACTTTATAAATAACTCCACTATCAAAATCTCTTTAAATGACAAGATTGAACATGATATATGTTTCCTTCTAAGATCCTGATTGATAAGAAAGATTCTCATGAGATAGCAGACATTTGAACTGGGAGAAAATTAGGTATAATAAAATGATATTATGGGTATGAGAACTTTAGTTGAGTTAGGCTTATTAAGATTCAGTGAGATAAAAACTAACATAAATTCTCTTGGTGACCTCAAAATAAGAGAAGACCACAGCTTCTTGAGTAAAAAGAGTGTAGAGGTCTACCAAATTGTTTTTAGAAATTAGAAGTGAAGTAAATCCTAGGTCTGTGGTGGGACAATTAAATAATGGGTCTGGAGCATCTTGTAGTACCAGAAAGTAAGAAAGTGTACAAGGAACATAAAGATGAGGGCATGCCAAACGGACACAAGGCTACAACCTGAGAAAGCTCCCATAAAGACAAGCTAGAACAATTTAGCAACAGAATAGTTGCTATAAATGAACAGATAACATAGTATTAAATTATAATCCAAAGTAAAAGATAAATATTCATTAATCCGTACTTGTCGGGGTCACCACCTGCAAGCATCTGTCCTGCAGACCACGACTCAATGATGGATGAATAAAGTACACTGATACATAGATATTATGCTTTGCCAGTTCAATGGAGTGTCTGGCTGCTAACAGATTCCCTGGAGAGTGTGGAAAACAGCTGTGACTGCCAGCCTTGACATGGTAACTTCACCAGCCTTTATTCAGCACACATTAAAAAAATGACAAAAATTCTGAGTCAACACCACTAGAGGTTAAAGATTAAAGGACTGGTTCCAAGGCTTGAAGCAAACACCACTAGTGGATAATATCCCTGGTCAACCTCCTTCCCCTCCCCACAGACAGAGAACTGGAAGGATCAAAGGTTAATTTTAGAACCACATGAGTAAACAAGGCAGGTAAACTTGCACATTTCTTTGTTTCTACTCTAATAACTAAGGGGACAAGGCTGCCTTCAGCCAAGAACTGTAGAAAAAAACTCTTAGACCTTCCAAAAGGGTTTACGACTATATTCTGTAACTTTCTCTAATATTTTTCCCACCACCCTGACTGAACACCCACACATACTGATACAAATAAAATACTAAATAAGTAAATAAATAAAAGAGTAGAAAGAAATCTTTGGAGAAATATTCCACATAATGTAGACAGATATTCCTTTTTTTCTTTAGGAAATAGAATTTAGTTTCCCTCTCTTCTCTTGAAGGCAGGCTACACTTCAGTATATTATCTAAGCTCCTTAGCTATGCAGTTTGATTCTTCACTTAGAACGATGTGATGGATTTTCCAGAGACTGAAAGCTTATTGCCCACGATAAACTCATGGCCTCATATAATTTTGACTTATACAAATGCTACTTATTATACAGGTGGTAGAAAAAAACAAATTGACGTAAATGAAGCTTAAAACACGCATACATGCACAAACACCCTCTATCCAACATTTTTTTCCAAAGGGATTTCGGGGCTAGCAAGCTGTAGGTTTGTGTGTTCCACTGAGTTTTATAGACAAAGAAAAATGTACCTAATAGTTTACCTGCAAAGATGTATAGACTATGATTTCATCCTCTTACTTCAGAAGGGTTACAGGAATGTATCTTTCTGGACATGGAAATGAGAAAACATATCTTCTGCTACTCTCTGGTTAGTTCAAACTCAATTCATGATCAGACTGAAAAGAGTCATTCCTACGAAAACCACACTGGCACAGTTTTCCCTTTTGGTCTCAAACAACTATAGAAATTAGTTATCACAAACATTGTTCAACAGAAGAGTAATAAATCAGCACAAATGTATTGGTTATCTGCCTTTTCAAGGACATTGACTAGAAACCACCTGATATCAGGTGGGAAAAGAATATGTGTTTCTAGTGTTCCACTACATATTTTTTAAAGTTCAAGAGATTTTATGAAAAGTGGGGTTCTTTTTGGAATATATCGAGACTACTGAATCCTCTTTAAATAAAATCTCATGAAGTTAATGTATCAATGAAAATCCTAACTTATAGCAAAGTACTGAAGAAAATGATAGGCCTTTCCTGTAATACTGGGGAGACAATACTAGATATATTGTATCACAAAACATCCGTTTACCCCAATGCATCTCTTTTTCAAAAGACTACAATACTGTTCTTTCAAACTCTTGGCATTACCCCTTTTCCATTCATCTGTGTTTTTCTGATCTCATGTAAAGCAACTTATCATTCTTTTGGCTTTCAAATTCCCTCCCTCAGACCACACCTCAACACTCAGCAGAGCCAAGCTGACTCAAGCACCTTGTGAGATATGTTAAAGAAGCAAGGAAACCACCTACTTTAGAAAATATAAGCAGTATGTTTTCTAAACATATAAACAATGTAAATGTTTACCTATTTTGTGTCCTGTTACATTTAATCTCTGTTAGTGTAATTTACCTCATCCATAATGAAAATATTAGGACAGTAAACACTTCCTAAGAATGTTATCGATGTTTTAAATGTGATAATGCATATAAGGCACTTAATAATTATTACAAAAAAGAAATCAATAATGTTAGCTATATAATATTTTGATCAATGGCTTTCATTGATTTAGTGGACATTTCCTATCCATTACAGCATGTCTTTACTTGGCCTACTAAGATTGCCCCACTAACAAATCCTTTTAAACTTGTGGACATCATCTTCATCCTTTGTTATACCTTATTTCCATATCTCTTAAGTTCTTGGTTTTTTTACTGAAGGGCACCTGGAAATATAGTCTAAATCATTTTTTATGCCAAGTAGATTCCCATAATTTTTCAAATAAAATAATTAAATTCACTGAAAAATTCAATATACTTGTGCCTCCCTCCTATAATCTGAATTTTTTTACAAACAAAAATAACTGTTTTAACACAAAGTAAAAACCTCAAACACAAATATCTTGTTTTGGAAAGTACGTGAGATTTGAAACTTCATCATGATATTTGTTAGCTATAAATTTTCAGGAGAGTTATTTAACCTCTTCCTCTATTTGGTTAATGTACTAAACCATATTTTTAAAAAATATTGGGTTGCTCCAAACTCTGTGCATATCTCAATTGGATATCTAGAAAAATGTTTCCATTTATAGATTGCTAGCTTGCTTCAAGCACAAAACTTATTCTAGTTTATTGACCTAGATTGTATATCCAAGGCAACCTAATTTCTATGCATTTCTTTCAGTTGAATAAAAATGGTTAACTCAGAACATTTCTGTAGATTCAGTGACCATAGTTTCAGATATTTTGATAACGTGAACAAAGATGAAAGTGCACTGAAATATGTAGAAAAATCCCAGAATTAACAATACCTTCTCTACATTGCACATGTGCCAATATAAATCGGTAATACATACGCATAGTTCTATATTTCTTTTTTCTATTTCAGAAGACAGATTTACTCCAATTTCATGGCTTGTTTAGCTTGATGATCCTGCTTGATAGATGATATATTTGATTACATTGCAAATATAGTTTCTCTACATTGATAACCTGAAATGAAATATCATTTTCTTCTAAACGAAAGAAACTAAATATTCTAATTGCTAAAATTTTTTAAGAAGGCATGAAATCTATTATCCATGTGCTCTAAAGGGATGGCTCAATATGAAAATACTTCATAACTCAATATTTTATTATTTAAGCAATATCATATGATTGTATCACTAAAAATATAATTTGAAATGCTGATGCTATTTTTTATTTTGGTTGAGATGTATGGTGACTTTGCTCAAATAAAATGTACTCTAAAACTGAGAAATTGTACTAACAAAACAAATATTGCTTAATTAACTCTTTTAGAGTAAAAATAATTTTGATATTCTTTCAAGCACCTGCTGTAGGTAATAGTAAACTTTTACATATTAAATGGAAATCCATAATATTTAAATATATTTGTTTCAAATTAACCAAAAGCACTAATATAAACAAAAGGAAATACTGTTCACTCTGTCTTTCTGTATTATTGGTACACATTATAAGTTATCTTTCAATTGAAAAATATATATCAAAGAAACATGAAAAATGATCTGAGTCTAAGCTTATTTTTATTGTTTAAATCTTGATTACATTACTCAGACATGTAAACCGTATGCATATTTTCTTAGAATTTTTCAAAATTAGCTTGAATGGTATCTGAAAATTTTAAGGAGAAAATTTTGTCTGTTTTCACTTAAATATGTATCATATTACTAATGTCATTATTGGCTTGATCAATGTATTCTTCCACCATTAATCATTTACTTGTATGTCTTCTACCAATAATATTCTCTATCTCTAAAATTTTAACTCTCTGAAGAGTGACCACTCATAACTCAACACATTGAACTCTGTATTGCGAAATCTTATCTTCACCAAACAAGCAAAATGTTCAAGAACCCAAATGATAGACTCGCATATGACAACTTATTAGCAAATATCTTTGCCACTGGGTCAGATGCTGACCAAATAATTGTTCTAATCGACTCCTGACTTTCTGCTAACAACGTAAGAGAGGAATGTATCACAGGAAATATGCATGCTATAGTTTCATTTCTGAATTGTATATTGTGCTTCTGATTTGAAATCTTGGATAGTACCTATAGAAGTGATGATATAAGTGGGTTTACAATTAGACTTAATTGGTTTACTCTTGATTCTGCCACTTACTGGCTATTTGATCTTGAACAAGTTGTTTAAACTTCCTAAGAATTAATTGCTTTCATCTGTAAAACTGATAAATAATGATGCCTATGTATAAGGTTGCTATGTGGGTTAAGTAAGATAATGCAAGTAAACCATGCAGTATAACGCACATACAAAAACTCAGAAGTAATCCAATTAAGATGTTTAGTATTAGTATGTAAAGCATTTAATGTTAACAGGAAAAATATTTAGTATTTTAGCATGATGCACATCACAAATTGAAAAGCGAATAGAATTAAGTAGCTACTATTTAGGTAGTATTATGTTTTTGTTTACTTAAATTGTGCATATTCTTTTCTCGGCTCACTGCAACTTCTGCTTCTCAGGTTGAAACAATTCTCCTGCCTTAACCTCCCAAGTAGCTGGGATTACAGGCATGTGCCACCATACCTGGCTAATTTTTTGTATTTTTAGTGGAGACGGGGTTTTACCATGTTGGCCAGGCTAGTCTCGAACTTCTGACTTCGGGTGATCTGCCCACCTTGGCCTCCTAAAGTGCAGGGATTACAGGCATGAGCCACCAGCGCCTCATCATGCTTTTCTCAATTAATTTTTTCTTCTAGGTATTTGTTGTAGGTTGCATTCTGTGGAAGCAGACTCCGAGAAAGAGATTAAAATATTAGGAAGTACAGTCAGAGTCAGCAACTACTGAAGTAGGAGGTAGAGACAGGACTGGGAGGTGAGAAAAGCTGTTGCAGCAGTGCAGTCTCAACAAAGTTTCAACCAATTCTATGGGAGCTCTGCAGCTATTGATAGATGGCCCTTCAGTGGTCTTTTGTTGTTGAGAGGAGAATGGGTGTCCATACTTTTCTATCAACCAGACATTGGATGTAGGCATCTTCAGGAAGGAAGTATGACCTTGAGCAATGCAGGGCTCTTCAGCTAAGGACAGTTTTCTGAGATTTCCTGAAACATATAGTTGAGCATTATCTTCCAGTAGCATTCCTCACAGATGGGATTACAGGTTCTTCTGTCCTCAAGGGGAATCTAAGCAGCCAAATAAACAATTACCTACTTCCTCATAAGCTATCTTTTCTGGTGCTTGTTCAGAAACTAAATTGGCTTTTTTGGTTTTATATTTAATAACCATCCATGGCTGTTCTTTGGAAATCAATTAATAAAAGGAAAGTTTGCTGGTAGGAGATGTCACAGAATTCACGAAATGAGCTATTTGATAATTTGCTATGCCTCTTGTATGTACTGGGATTGGATATATTCACTGTATCCAATAGTGGATATTTTCTTCCCTTCGTTCCTTTCTTCCTTTTTTCCTTCCTTCCATCTTTCTTTCCTTTATTCTTCCTTCCCTCCCTCCCTCCCTGCCTGCCTGCTTTCTTTCTTTTTCTTTCTTTTCTTCTCTTTCTTCCTTTCTTTCTCTCTGCCTCTCTCTCTCTTTTTCTTTCTTTCTCATATTAGACATCTAAAGCTCTTGGTATCGACAGACAAGCAAGTCTCAACTTAAATGGAATTTGTAAAGTTAGTAGTAAATAAAACTTGGAGGTAAGTGAATAATTAATTTTTACAAAGGAACAATTATTATTATTAATCCAGAAAGGAAACTTTTTGTAGGGTTGGAGGACAGAGATGTGCCATCCTTTTTATGTCCAGAAGGATAAATTGTTTGATTTTTATTTAATATCAGGTGGAGCTTTTAGTAACAGTAAGGTAGGTGGTGTGTGCATAGAGCAAAATAATGGAACAAACCAGAAACCCAACTATTTGATTTGAACTGATTTGGTTATAGTGCTTTGACAACATAAAAAGACAAGTGGAATTCATTAGAAAGATGCTTGTTTAAAACTTGTCATCAGAACCCAAAAAGGAGTTGGAAAGTCAAGTCACACAGCATCTTTCAGGGTTTTTATAGAAGTTTAACTTTCACTCAAGAGAAAAGCCATTCATGCAATTTGGCTATGACTCAACATGATATTTGTCTCTCAAGTTTGCATTCATCTGGAAAATTTGTGACTGACTCAGATTCAGTTAGATGTCTATTTCTAGATTAAATAAGGGCAGCAGGTGGGCAGGATCATGTTAAGCTCATGCAGAAGCTTTCCTATGGGCAACAGAAGGCTCTATCTTAGTCAATTCTTCTGTTTACTACTAATTGGCAAATAGGGATACTATTTTACTTAGTGTACACAGCAAAAGATCAAGGAGTGTGTGTGTGTGTGTGTGTGTGTGTGCGCGCACGCGCGCGTGTGTGTTAAAATGGAAGTAAATAAAAGGAAAACATTTTAGATACATGTCATTATAATATAAGACACATTCCTCTTCATTTGGGATGATTTAAACATTTTTATACAATCAAGAAAATTTGATAAGTTACATGATTTGCTCCTACTGGGCTTGCAATTGGAGAAAGCCTGCTTTCCACGAAAAAGAAAAAATTGTGTGAGTATATATTTTATCTACATGTGTGTGCATGTATTTCTATACAGTTTTGAAAAATCTCAGAAGAGCATTGCTTATCACCTATTCAAGGTACAATAAGGTTTAGTATTTTTCATTAATTTAGTTGGTAAAATATCCATATCCTTCATTATTTTGATGTCTAGTATATTGGGCAAGTAGCTGAGCTATGTTAGTTGAGAATTAATATGGATTTATTTTAGAAAAAGAATACCTATAAATTTGGCAGCTGGCTGACTACCAATGAGAACCTATATAAAATATAAATATACATTTAAAGTAACTGTTGAATTATTTGACCTATGACAAATGTCTGACTATAAACTCTAGCTCAAAAATAAATTCATACATTTTAGTAGGCTTTTGATCTATAGAAAAATTATATGACAGAATTTTTTTTAAATTACTGAGTAAATTAGACATTGATTAGAATGCTGTAGCACTCGCACAAGTTTTATTATCACCATTCAGATTTAGCAAGCTTGTATGCTTACTTATATTTTGTGGCAGTTCTCTTTGGTTTAATATTTGGAATTAATTTCTGAAATAGCTTAGACAGGCTGAGCATTCAGCCTGTCATTTTTTCTAAATCTGATAGGATGGAATAATAAGTAGCTGAAATATTCTAGAGCTATATTACAGGCTTCAGTGATCACAAGGGTCTATGATTCATTCTCAAAGCAAAGTTTCTTTTCTAATATGTCTGATGTATTGGTTTTTATTGGCAATTTTCATATCTGAGTTGGTGACCCGGCCATTTGTCTTTACTGTTATTATTCTCTTTTTCTGGCAATGATAAGAAAACTGGTTCAGGCCCTCTGGTTGTTTATGTCTGCAGTCAGTCTTTCTTGAGGCTGCTCTCCTTTGCTGGGTTTCTTTCTTGCCAATCTTTTTTTCTCTCTCTTTTTATGGATACCGGATTTCTGAGTAGATGCTCTTTTTAATCTCATCTCACGTTAATTTTAAATACTTATTAATCAAATATTTCCAGTCAGTAAATCAGGAATTGATTTCTGTGTTACATTCATGGCACTCATTAAATTGTGATCTCATGATTAACATACTTGTCTCCTTTAAAGTGTTGTTAGCTTAAATAGGACAAGAATTGTGCTTTGTCATCTCTAGAACCAGAGTCCAAGCACAGAACTGAACACACTCTAAACACCCAGGAGCTTTGGACTGAAGGAATAAGCAATAACAGGACATGAATGCAGAACTAGAAACTTAATGGGTAGGAGGTAAATAAAAAGACAGCAAAGAATGAATTGGTACTTATATATTGTTGATTTGGAAAAAATCCACAGAAAAGAGAACTATTGTTTCAGGTTATTGAAGTTGCCTACCTATTATCTGTATTCTTAAATGGATATTCCATTGTGAACACATAGAATAATTAAAGTCAGCAAAGGTAAGCCTTCCTTTTTTTTTTAGTACTTCAAGAATGTCTATCCAACTGCATGTTTGACCTAACATTTCCTACTCTTTCCCATGATTCTTTCTCTTCTTCTGATTCTGTACTGAATTCCATCTTATTCAAGCTTTTATCTTTCTTTTGATGATTATTTTAATATCACTTTTCTTATTGAATTTGCTTCTTATTCTACTCCCACCCTATTTTAGCTTATCTTACATTTTCTTCCATTCTTTTGGTTTCAATAAATGTACAACTCATTTGTAAATTTGGGATGATATCTCTGAAGACTGTATATAATTGTGCTATTATAGCTTGGACCTACATTCCTGTGACATAAACTCAAATTGTGGATTTTTCCCAGAACCCCAGTACATGTGATATATGTTAATTAACTATGTTCAGCCTCTAATATTTTGTGCCAATCCTATAAAATCTAAATTTTGGGGGTTACAGGAAGGATAAAAAAAGATGATGAATACAGAACCGTATTTTCAGCCAAATCTCATCAGTTTATGAAAACAACTAATGAAAAACATCTTATATGACTTCCTAGACAGATAAATATGTATGAAGATGAGTGCTAAAGTCAGAGTGCCTGTGAGCATCTCTTATCTATGCTTTTTGCTTGCTGACTCAAAGTCAAAGTAAGGTGTTTAAGTTCTCTATCTCAGTCACTTCATAGAATTATGGGGATCAAATATGTAAACACATGTAAATTTCTTTGCTATCACACAGCAAGTACTTGATTAAATGTTAGCATTTACCATTACTATTTTTCTTTTGATTGTTATAAAATATTATTACTATGTTCTTTTTCTATTCTCTTTCTGCTTAAGCGAATTTTTCAGCCAGCTATAATCACACTTGCAAGATATACTTCTGTCTCCAAAAGAAAAATCCTAAGCTACAACTTAAGAATTGTGCTCTCATATTCTTGGATAAATATTAATGTTTTTAAAATGAGAGGTCTTCAAAAACAATCAAAGATATCCATTGACTAATGGAGATTGCATTCTTGTCCAAACTGCCTTGAAAAATTAACGTGTAGAAACCTGTCTTTCTCGTCTGTGGCCATCATCAGAACTTTTAGCAGCTCCATAATACACTCTATTTTACTTTAACTCTACTCTATCCTAATATAGGTAAATCCTTTACCATCATAACTGACAACTCTACAACAGTTGTAGAGCTCATTCATTCCAAGGGGGACTCAGAGCTTGTGATATTCATCCTCTCTTCCACTTGTGAGGATGAAAGCTGGAGTGTATTGAGTCTGCTTTCTAGTAACAGACTAGAATGCTTTCTAGTAACAAACAATAATGTATTGTATATTTACATTAGACAGAATAGACTGAATGAAAAGGTCCTGGCACTGGTGAATTCTTTTATTTTCATGTTCTTCTCTGCACCCATTCCATTCCTTCCCATGCTGTATCAGCTTTGTTTCGGGTGATATTGGTTTTATTTCTGCACGGTAGGTAGGCTCCCAGCTGTTTAAATCAATTAGGGCCATCCTATCCCTCATTCCACAATATTTCAAGCAGCTCAAGTCTCAACCAGTCATAACATGACACTCCTCAGAACACAGGAATCTGTTCCCCATGTTTCCATTAGTAGGAACATCAGATATTTATTTGATGACCTCTGTGCTGCTGGAAGAGAATGTACCATGTAGGCCAACTGCTGGCAGCCACATTAGGACTTACAGGGAAGCCAGATTTAGAGTGAAGCCAGTTTCTTTTATAGCACAACAGACAGTCTGAAAGAAACTGAGTCCTTGATGACATTACTGCACCATTGGGCCTTCAAGTTACATAAAGCAATGATTGCACTTTATTGTTTAAGCCACTTGGAATAGAGGTATACTTTATAAGCCAAGCAATCAAACTGACGTGGTTTCATTGAGTGATTTGTGAATAAACTCTTGACTCAAAATGACAGCATAGTCACTGTCCTTTAAATTAAAAAACTAAATAACCATGGAATCTCCCCTATGGAAAAAATTCTCATAACTGAGAACTTATAAGTTATTTTACTAAAGTAAAAGCTAACTGGCACAATTAAGCTTAGGCAGCTGACCAATGATTAAACAGAATATTGCTTGATTGAGATCCAGAGATGTCCAGAGGCAGGCCCAAACTGCCCTGAGATTAGCGAGGCATATTAGTACATCAAGACAACATTGTGGTATACGGATAGTCAGTTAAGTTTCCTCCAACACAAAAGCTTTGCAACTCCACCACATTCACAGAACTTAAGTTTATTTCAGAATCCTAATTTTCGTTCCCAAGGACATTCTGTGTCACAGGAAAGCCAGACATAGTAAAATATTTGTACTCCAGGCCCTCTGCTGGCTTCCTATTTTGCTCAAAGAAAGCAGCAGAATCTTGGAAGTGATGAAAATGTTATCCAATCTGGTCCTCACTTGTATCTGTAAGTTCATCTCCTAACACTCTCTCCTTCATTTAGGTCTAGTCTCACTGGCCACCTCACTTTCTAGTCTCACTGGCCACCTCACTTTGCTACTAACATGCAATACATATTCTTGCCACATACCCCTTTGTACTGGCTACTCTGCTCTTGTAGAAGGTCCTTCCTGCCAATATCTGCATGGCTCACTCTCTTAACTTTCTTCTAAGAACATTTTCACAGTGAAACTTTCATTGAATGATATTTCAAAAATACCAAATGCTTTTTTTAACCGTCATCTTTCCTGACTCACCATAGCTATACAACATTCTATATTCATACTTCTAATTTATTTTCTTCTTAGTCTTTAGTACCTAACATAGAGGTTTTAAAATTAATTACCTTATCTTGTTTACTATCTATTTCCCCATTAAAGTGTGATTTCCATGTGCACAAAGGAATAACTGGTATTGGAGTTACTCTCCCTTATTCACAGTTATAAAACTGAAGAATGTATATATCAGCAATGAGCTTCAGGCAATTGGATATGGGCAGCACAGGATTATGAAAGAAAGAAAACACAGAAAGTGCATAGTATTTTCCTCAGTTTTTTTTTTTTTTTTTTTTTTTTTTTCCTGCAAAGCCTTTTCCTGAACAGGCCAAGAGGTAGGAGCCCTCAAATGAATAGAGGAGTTAGGGGATGCTGAGGTAGCTGAGAGTTGCAGGGCATAGTCCTGGAGAGAAGAGAGCCATGTATAACAGATGAAGAAGCCAGAAAAATACAAGGAAAATACTAATCATTATGTACAAGGACACAACTATAAGAATGATGGCTGAATTTTTTAACAGATACAGTAGAAATCAGAAGACAAGAAAACCCCATCATTAAAGGGGAAAAAGAATTAAAAGTCAATTGAGAATTCTGTATCCCATGAAGATACCCTTCATTAATAAGGTTCAAGTAAGAATATTCAATTAAAGTAACCAACTGATAGAGAATGTACATTTTGTATATGTATATCTTACACCAAATCAAAATTGAGATAGTTTATATGTTTAGCCTCAACATATACCGCTCAGTAAATCTGAATATATTTCGAAATAAATATTTAAAGTTTTGTTTTAAATTGGCATGACAATTGTATATATTTATGGGTTCAGTGTGATACTTTGATACCTATTATAATAATCAAATCAGGGAAGGTATCATATTCATCACCTCAAACACATGTCCTTTCTTGGTGGTTGAGGACATGCCAAATCCTTGCTTCCAGACATTTGGAAATATACAATACATTATTGTTAACTGCAGTCATCCTACGGTGTAATAGAACAAGAACTTATTTCTCCTATCTCACTATAACGTTATGCCTGTTGACTAACCTGTCTCTTTATACGTCTTCCTCCCTCCTCTCCCCAGCCCCTAGCAATTACTATTCTACTCCACTTCTAAAAATCAATTTTAAAAAATCTCCAGTTGGAGTGAGATCATGCAGTATTTGTCCTTCTGTACTTGGCTTAATTCACTTAACATTGTCTTTAAGTTTCATCCACATTGTCACCAATGACAGGCTTTCATTTCTTTTTATGGCTGAATAGCATTCCATTGTGCATATGTGCCACATTTTAAAAATCCATTCATCTACTCATGAACAATTAGGTGTTGATTCCTTGTCTAACGTGTTGTAAATAGTGCTGCAGTAAACCTGAGAGTGCAGATATTTCTTTGGCATATTGATTTTATTTTCTTTGATATATACCTATCTAGTACTTTGTAGTGTTTTTATTGGATCATATGGTAGTTCCTTTTTTTTTTTTTTAATCTTTTTAAAGGAATTTCCCTACTATTATCCATAATAGTTATACTGATTTACATTCCAGGTCAGAAATGTAAATCAAATCACAGACAAAATAAAACACGGACAATTAAAGTAAAGATAAACAAATGAGATTATATCAAACTAAAACGCTTCTGCAGAGCAAAGACAATCAAGAGTGAAGAGACTACCTACAAAATGGGAGAAAATAAGCACTGAATCTGACAGAGTTAATATTCAGAATATGTAAGGAACTAAAAAAGCTCAATAGTCAAACAGATATTTGATTTAAAAATGAGCAAAATATATGAACAGACATTTCTCAAAAGAAGAAATACAAATGGCTAACAGGTACATAAAAAATATGAGTAATTTTTACTCCTAATCATTTTGGAAATGCAAATCAAAACCACAGTGAGTTATTATCTCACCTTATTTGGAATAACTATTACCAAAAAAAAAAAATAAAACACTACAGAATATGTTTTGAACATCATGGAATTAATTAAAAATCAGGTAATTAAGATACCTAGAAAATCCCTAAATATTTGAAAATTTAAAAAAACATATAAATAAATATTTTTACAAATTTGATTTAGGATTGGGGGTATATGTGAAGGTTTGTTATATAAGTAAACTCATGCCACAGGAGTTTGCTGTACAGAGATTATTGGATCACCCAGGTATTAAGCCTAGTAGCCAATAGTTATTTTTTCTGCTCCCCTTTCTCCTCCCAAGTAGATCCTAGTGTCTATTGTTTTCTTCTTTGTGTTGATGAGTTCTCATCCTTTAGGACCCACTTATAAGACAAAACATGTGGTATTCGGTTTTCAGTTTCCATATTAGCTTGCTAAGGTTAATAGCCTCCAGATTCACAAAAGGCATGATCTCTTTTTTTATGGCTGCATAGCATTCCATAGTAAATATGTACCACATTTTCTTCACTCATTCTACCATTGATAGGCATTTACGTTGATTCCATGTCTTTGCTATTGTTAATGATGCTGCAGTGAGCATTTGCTTCTGTGTGTGTCTTCATGGTAGAATGATTTATATTCTTATGAGTATATACCCAGTAATGGAATTGCTGGGTCAAATGGTAGTTCTGCTTTTAGGTCTTTGAGGAATAATCATACTGCTTTCTAGGATTTCACATAAATATAATGATGCAGTATGTACTCTTGTGTGTGGCTTCATTCATTTAGCATACTATTTTTGAGATTCATTTATGATGGGTATTATTTGTGCTAGTAGTTGATTTCTTATTATTGCTGAACAGCATTCCATTGCAGAGATATACTATGTTTTATTTACTGATTAAACAGATGAAGAATATATGAAAGGTTTAAAGTTTTTAGCTATAGTAGATAATACTTTTAAGGACATTTAAATACACATCTGTATTTGACATGTTTTAATTTTTCTTAGTAGATAACTAAAATGGGAGGTGCTTGGTCAGTGGTGTACCTTTTTAATAAGTTATAAATTGCTTTTAAAGTGCCTGTGCCATTTTTCATTCCCACCAGCCAATGCTTAAAGATTCTAGTTTCTCTACATCTTCTTGGTATTGTCAGTTTTCTTCATTTTTAATTATTTTAAGGAACGCATAATAGAATCTCATTGTGGCTATAGTTTGTATTTTCCTAATGACTGATGATTTTGACCATCTTTTTATGTGTGTTGGCCATTCATACATCTTCTTTTGGGAAGCCTTTCTTTAAATATTTTACCATTATTTATTGAGCCATTTTCTTTATTGTTAAGTTGTAAGAGTTCTTTCTTTATACTGGATGCAACATATTGTTAGATGTATGCTTTACAAATATTTTAAACCACTCTGTGGCTGCTTTTTCATTATCTTGCATCTTTTTGTAAATGATGGTTTTTCATTTCTTCTAAAGTCCCATTCTTAAATTGTTTTTATGATTTTTGCAAAGAAGAAATAGATTCTTTTAAAATGTATATAAAATAAAAAGGAATTTAAAGAGTTTAAATATACATTTTAGAATAAGCTTGTTAATTTCCACAAAACCATGCCAGGAATTTTACTGGTATTGCACTGAATCTCCACATCACTTTGCGAAATTTGATAGTTTATCTATTTTGAGTCTCCAAATTCATGATCATGGTGTAATTCTCCGTTTATTTAAGTCTTTTGTAATTTCTCTCAGCTGTATTTTATAATTTTTAGTGTCTACATCTTAATATATTTTCTTAAACTAATTATAATTTCCACTTTTTTCTGAAGCTATTTTCAATAAAATCAATTTAATTTTCTAATTTAATTTTTAGATTGTTGTTGCTGATGGAAATATAAAAACTAATTTTTATATTGATCTTGTTAAAATCATGTACTAATTTCCACAGCTACATGCCTGATCATGTTCTACTTCCTTTACTCAAATATGAGGGAATATATATTTTTTTCTGTTCTTATTACACTATCTAGAATGTCCAATATTGTAAAGTGGAATTGGTGTAAGCAGACAACTTTCCTTTTCATAAAGAAAGAGAGAAGAGAGCAATCAGTCTTATCATTAAGTAAAATGATAGGTTTGGTTTTTAATATGTCCTTTGTCAGAATGAAGAAGGTTATTTCTATCATTTTTAGGAGTTTTCATCTTAAATACGTGTTGAATTTGTTGAACTATTTGTGTCTATTGATATTATCAAATAATTTATTCAATTAACGTAATGTATCCTATTCATTGCTTTTCATATTTTAAATCAGGCTTGCATATACTTGGTAATACTTTAGTTCTTGCTGAGTTAGATTTGCAGGCATTTTGTTAAAGATTTTTACATCTTTGAGAGTGTGTGATATTGTTTTGTAGTTATTTTGTTATTTGCTTGTTCTATTGTTGTGTGATGTCATTTTCTGGCTTTGGTGACAAAGTGGTACTGATCTAACAAAATTAGTCAGAAAGTAAACTTTTCTCCTCTATTTTCTAAAAAAGAGTGTCCAGTTTTGACATAAGTTGTTTCATCATAGTTTTATAAAATTCAACAATGAAGTCGCCAGGCCTAGACTTTTCTTTCAGGGAAGGTTTTTAATTAGTAATGAAATATTTTACTTGAAATACAGGCATTTAGATTTTTCTGTTGTTTTTTGAGTCAGTTTGGTAAAATAATTCAATGCCCATTAAGGTAATTACAAGTGTTTTAGACACAAAAGAATAATATCTCTATTTAATATCTCTATTTAATTCATATATGTATATATGCATTTAAAAATATATAGATGTATATGAATAAAAATACACAATATTTTGAAAATTGTACCCCCATATTTGCATTTCCAATACTTTTAGTTTCTTTCTCTATATATGAATTACCATCTAACGTAATCTTTTTCACACTGAAGTTCATTTAGCTTTTTTATTAAGTAGAATTCTACTACCGATGAATTATATCAGTATTTTTGTTTTGAACTGGCTTTATTTCACCATTACTTGTAAAAAAAAAAAAAAAAAAAAAAGAGTTCTGCTAAATATGGGATTTTTCTTGACGGCTTTCATGTTTTAGTATTTATTTCCTTGCTTTTTAGCACCCTGAATAAGTCATTGCAAGGTTTCTGGCTTCTGTCATTTCTGATAAGAAGTTAACGGTTAATCATATCATTGTTTCCTGCAAGTGAGGTTTAGTTTTCTTTCTTTTCCTTTGACCAAACTTTTCATTTATGTTAGTAGGTCTAGCTCTGTGGTTTTTTTTTTTTTTCCTATGTTTTTATCCTATTTCAGATTGGAAAACTTTTTGGGATCAGTATTTTTTTTGTTTGTATGTTTAACTACCTTTCAAATGATTTTCTGTCTTCTCCCCACTATCATTTTCTGGAAAGCTATTAAAATATGTGCTGTATTCTCACTCATAAGTAGGAGTTTAACAATGAGAACACATGGACACAAGGAGGGGAACGTCCACACAATGGGGCTTGTGGAGGAGTCTGGGGATAAGGGAGGATAGTATTAAAAGAATTACCTAATGTAGATGATGGGTAGATGACTGCAGCAAACCACCATGGCATATGTATACCTATATAACAAACCTGCACACGTACACCAGAACTTAAAGTATAATAAAAAATTAAATTAAATTTTTTAAAAATGTATGCTAAAATAGCTGATATTTGCTCACACATCTATGACTAAATTTCAGTCATTTTTTTCTTTTTGTAATTTGAAATGGATAGCTACTGATCTATTTCAATCAATTACTGATTTTGCTTGCCTTATCAACTCTGCTTTTCAGTCATTTAGTGAATTTTTCATTTCAAATATTGTATATTTTTATCTCAGAATTAAAAATATGTTGATACATAAGTATGCATATTTATGTGTTACATGTGATATACTGATACATGTATATACAATATGTAATTATTGCATCAGGGTAATTAGGATATTCATTACCTCAAACACCTGTCACTTCTTTGTGATGTGAATATTTCAAGTCTTCTAGCTATTATATTGTTAGCTACAGTCATCCTACTGTGTTATTGAACACTAAAATATATTTCCTCTACCTAATTCTATTATTTGTACTCATTAACCAACCTCTTTTTATCCAGCTCCTCCCTGAAACCTTTCCCAGGCTCTGGTAATCATCATCATATCCTCTACTTCCATGAAATCAACTCTTTAGCTCCTACAAATCAATGAGAACATGTGAAGTTTGTCCTTTTGTGCCTGGCTTATTTCACTTAACATCATGACTTCCAGGTTCATCCATGTTGCTTCAAATAACAGAATTTTATTTTATTTTTTGTGGTTGAATTATATTCCATGTATAATACATTCTCTTTATTCATTCATCTGTTAATGGGTACCTATGTTAATTTCATGTCTTTGTTATTGTGGAAAGTACTGCTATAAACATAGGAATCCAAATATCTCTTCAACATACTGATTTTTTTTCATTAGTGTATATATACACGAGATATATATTTGTGTATATATATATTTATATATATGTGCTACATTTGAGGTGGCATATATAAATATATATATATACAAATATATACACATATATACATATAAATACATATACAAATATATACACATATATATAAATATATATACAAATATATATCTCGTGTATATATATTTGTATATATATATTTATATATATGTGCCTCAAAAGTGTATATATACACAAACTTGTATATATATTTTTATATATATACACAAATGTATATATACACATTTGAGGCATATATGTGTATGTGTGTGTGTGTGTGTGTGTGTGTGTGTGTGTGTGTGTATGGCAGTGTGAGTTCTGGTTCACATGGCAGATGTGTTTTTAATATTTTTAATGGAAACTCCATACTCCTTTCCATAGTGTCTGTACTAATATTTATTTTTAATGGAAACTCCATACTGCTTTCCATAGTGACTGTACTATATTCATTTCCACCGTGTACCTGAGTTCTACTTTCTCCACATCCTCATAAGCATCTGTTATTTCCAGTCTTTTTGCTAAGAGCCATTTTAATATCTCCTTTGATATCTCATTATGATTTTTGATTTGCATTTTGCTGATGGTTAATTATGTCAAGCATTAAGCATTTTTTCCTGTGCCTATTAGCCATTTGCATGTCTTCTTTTGATAACTGTCTATTCAGATCCTTTGTCCTTTTTTAACAGACTATGTGGGATTTTTTTCTATTGAGTTATTTGATCTTTTAAAACATATTTTTGGTCATTAATCGATTGTCAAATAAATTTTTTCTCTCATTCTGTAGGCTGCATCTTTATTCTATTTACTGTTTCTTTGCTGTTCAGAATATTTTTGGCATAAAAAAATTCTATTTTTCTATTTTTTGATTTTTGTTGCCTTACTCAAAATATCCTTGTGTAGATCAATGCCCTGAACCATTTCCAATATTTTCTTCCACTATTTCCAATATTTCCATTATTTCATTCCATTTCCAATATTTCTTCTACATTTCCAATATTTTATTCTACTATTCTCACAATTCCAGGTCTTACATTTAAGTCTTACATAAGTATTGATGTGATTTTTGTATATGGCAAGAGATAGGAGTCTAGTTTCATTTTTCTACATGTGGATATCCGGTTTTCTCAGCAACATTAATTCTAAGGGCTATTCTTTCCCTGATGTATGTTCTTGGCACTGTGGTCAAAAATAAGTTGGTTGTAAGTATGTAAATTTATTTTGGTGTTTTCTATTCAGTTCACTTGGGTCATGTGTCTGTTTTTTTTTGTAAGTATCGTGCTGTTTTGGTTACTATAGTTTTGTAGAATACCTTGAAATCAGATAGTATGATGCCTCCAGTTTTGTTTTTTGCTGAAAACTCCTTTGGCTATTCAGGGTTCTCTGTGATTTCATATTAATTTTAGTATTGTTTTTCTATTTCTGTGAACATTGTCATTGGTATTTTCACAGGTATTGCATTCAATCTGTAGATCACTTTGCATACTCTAAACATTATTAACAATATTAATTCTTCCAAGTCATGAATATGGGTATCTCTCCTTTTTTGTGTGTTCTTTTCAATTTTTTTCAGTATTTAATAGTTTTATCTTATAGATTTTCACTTCTTGTTGAATTTATTCCTAGGTAGTTTACTTAGTTATTTTTGCAGTTATTTGTAAATATAATTTCTTTCTTGATTTTTTTTTTCAGATTAATTGATGTTGGTGGACAGAAATGTTACTGATTTTGTATGTTGATTTTGTATTCTGAAACTTTACTTTAAAAAAATTATTTCTAGCAGACTTTGGTGGAGTCTTTCGATTTTTCTAAACATAAGAATAAGTCATAAATATTCCAATAAGTCTAGAAGAATGGATGAGTTGAACTGGCAAGGAGCAACGGGCTCTTGCTACAGGCCTCTGGAATTCATGCAGGAGACCACTCTGCCACCAAGGATATAGAGTAGGAAGGGAATGCTGCTTAGATAAATAGAAGCAGCAGTGAGGTAGCTGATGTGGATCCCAGTGGGTTTTGAAGCAGATTATCTGTGGTGATTAACACCAGGGATGGCGATTCCCTTAGGCTCCCCTGGTTCCCTTAAGGGAATTTAGCTTTAGGGGGCTATTGCAACTAAACTCTGGAGGATAGTCTTGCCCATCAGATAGGAACAGTCTGACCTGAGTACCCTTGGTCTGCTGGTCTCTCCCTTGGCCCCAGCCTGGTCGCCTGCTTGCAGAGCAGCCTTGGGTGCCCTGGGGGCCTGCATTATAGTTTCTGTGCTAGAGAACCATGCCTGACGAGCAGAGAACTTCATCAAGTGGCCCTCACAGTTAGGTACCAGCCCAACCACTCCCTCCCTATACAGCAACCTCCCCTGACCCACAGAAGCCACCATATAGTTTTGCCAGGGTGTGTGCATAAGGGTGGTTTTGCTTTCCTTGCCCTACCAGCATACGTGTGTGAGCACTCTGCCCTGCCACTGCTACAGCGGGAGTGTAGTCCACCTTCCTGCCCCAGCACTATAGCTATGCTGCCAGAGCTTTGGCAGGCATAGAGCCAGCCAGCCCTGTTCAGTTCCTGCCAGTGCACCACCCTTGTGCCAACACAGCCATGACAATCAAACTACGCACAGAGCAAACCACACCCTTCCCTGCTGCCTGTGGCAGAGAAAGCACACAGACCTGCACCCTTCGGTGGCCCACCTGGTGCCAAAACCATCACCAGTATGACTGTGCATACATTTCTCAGGAGGGGCCTCCATCTCCCCTAGCACTGCTAAAGCCACATTTCTTCTGCTATGGTGAATGCCCCCATGGAGACAGCCCCCGCAAGCCCCCATTAGCACACTGCCATAGCCAAGGAGCATGCACCCTGCCACGTGCAACTGTTGCTGATTCTGGCACATGAAAATGAGAAGGAATCCTGCTGTCATCACACTATAAAATGCTTTGGCTGAGATCACCTATTGGAGTGTAGTGACTAGTAGTTTAGGAGTACATCAGTGCCCTTAGCACTGTGGATTCCTAACCTTGAGGAGCCAGAGAACAAAGTAGCGGCCTAACACAAGTCCCAGAGTTAGAGCATGCAGTTCAGGAGGTAGGAATTGAGCAACTGCCACCTGGAATCTTCCAGAAACAAAGCTATTTGACTAAATCCACCTTATACCACAATCAAACCTATGAGGTCATCAAATAGGATAAAAGAAAAAAATGCAAATGTCAGCAACTTTAAAGAAGGGACATAAGCACACAAAGATGAGAAAGAACTACCACAAAAACCCCATCAACTCAAAAAGCCAGAATGCCTTCCTTCCTGCAAAAAACAGCACCACCCCTCAAGCAAGGGTTCTGAACCAGGCCGAGATGGCTGAAATGACAGACATACAATTCAAAATATGGACAGGAACAAAGATCATTGAGATGCAGGAATATGTTGAAAGCCAATCCAACAATAAATAAATGCAGGAGCTGATAGACAAAATAGCCAGTATAGAAAATAATGCAAACAACGTGATAGAACTGAAAAACAAACTACAAGAATTTCATAATACGATCACAAGTATTAATAGCAGAACAGACCACATGAAGGAAAGAATCTCAGAGATTGAAGACTGTCTTACTGATATAAGACCATCAGACAGGAGTAGAGAAAAAAATGAAAATCAACGAAATATCTGATAAATATGGGATTATGTAGAGACCATAGCTATGAATCATTGATATCCCTGAAAAAGATGGGGAGAGTGTAAGCAACTTGGAAAACATATTTTAGAGTATCATTCATGAGAATTTCCCCAACCTAGCTAGAGAGGCCAACATTTAAATTCAGGAAATTTAGAGAACACCAGTAAGACACTTCACAAGAAATGACACATACAATCAGATTCTTCAACCCAGACACATACATCAGATTCTTCAATGCTGAAATGAAAGAAAAAATGTTAAAGCTAGCTAGAGAGAAAGGTCAGGTCACCTACAAAGGGAAGCTCATCTGGCTAACATCAAATCCCTCAGCAGAAATCCTACAAGGCAGAAAATATTGGGGCCAATATTCAACATTTTTAATTAAAAAAAATTCCAACCCCAAATTTTGTATCTGGACAAGGTACGTTTCATAAATGAAGGAGAAAAGATAAATTTTAGATAAGCAAATACTAAGGGAACTCATTACCATGAGACATATCTTATAAGAGCTCCTGAGACTTACTGCTAAGACCCCAAACTATAAAACAATCACCAGAAAAAATTGGGAAAAATATTCATGACATTGGTCTGGCCAAAGATTTTTTGAGAAATGTTGCACAAGCGTAGGCAAAAGGAAACATGGACAAATGGGATCACATCAAGTTAAGAAGCTTTTGCACAACAAAGAATACAATCAATAAAGTAGAGTGACAACACACAAAATGTGAGAAAATACTTGCAAACTACTCCTGTAACAAAGAGTTAATAACAGCAATATATATAAGGAGTTCTAACAACTCTATTGGAAAAATAATCTAATAATCTTATCAAAACATTGTCAAAAGATTTACATAGATATTTCTCAAAAGAAGACATACAAAAGCCAAACAGGCATATGAAAAGGTGCTCAATATCATGGATAATAAGTGAAATGCAAATCAAAACTACAATGAGCTGTCATCTCACCTTAGATAAAATGATTTTATCCAAAAGATGGGCAATAACAAATGCTAGTGAGGATATGGAGAAAAGAGAACTCTTCAGCAATATTATTGATGGGAATATAAATTACAACAACCACTATGGAGAATGGTTTGGAGGTTTCTCAAAAAAACAAAACTTAAGTATCATATGATCAACCAATTCCACTGCTGGGTATATACCCAAAATAATTTTAAAAATCAGTTAAAGAGATGTCTACACTCCTATGTTTGTTGCAGCACTTTTTACAGTAAAGAAGATTTAGAAACAACCTAAGTGTCCTTCCACAGATGAACTAAAGGAAATGTAGTTTATATGCACAATGGAGTACTATTCAGCCACAAAACAGAATGAGATCCAGTCATTAGCAACAACCTGGATGGAACTAGAGATCATTATGTTAAGTGAGATAAACCAGACACAAAAAGAAAAACATTGAATGATCTCATGTATTTGTGGGACCTAAAAATCAAATAAGTTAAACTCATGATCACAGCGTGAATAATGATGGTTATAAGAAGCTGGGAAGGGTAATGGGTGGTTGGGAGGGACATGGGGATAGTTAATGGGTGTAACAAAATAGAAACAATTGAATAAGACCTATGATTTGATAGCACAAGGTGATTATACTCAAGAATAACTTAATTCTATATTTAAAAATAAATTAAAGACTGTGCTTAGATTGTTTATAATTCAAAGAATAAACTCGTGAGGGGATAGATACACTGTTATCCATGATTTGCTTACTTCACATTTCATGCCTGCATCAAAACATTTCATGCACCCCATAAATATATACATCTACTATGTACTCAGAAAATTAAAAAAAAATAATAAAAGAGCTCCTGAAGGAAGGAATAAATATAGAAAGCCTATTACCAGCCACTATAACAAGACACCTAAGTACACACACTAGTGACACTGTAAAGCAACCACATAAACAGGTCACATAATAACAAACTAACATCGTGATAGGATCAAATTCACATATATCAATACTAACTTTGAATGTAAAAGGGCTAACTGCCCCAATTAAAAGGTAGAGAGTGGCAAGCTGGATAAAGAATAAAGATCCTTTGTTATGCTGTTTTTAAGAGGCACATTACATATGCAGTGACACCAATAGGCTCAAAATAAAGGGATGGAGGAAAATTTCCCAAGCAAATGGAAAATAGAATAAAATCAGGGGTAATAATCCTAGTTTTGAAAAAAACAGACCTCAAACCAACAAAGATCAAAAGAGAAAAGCAGAGCATTTTATAATGGTAAAGGGTTCAATTCAACAATATCCATCAGAAATATGTATGCCCCCAAAACAGTAGCACCCAGATTTATAAAGCAAGTTCTTACAGACCTACAAATAGACTTAGACGTACACACAATGATAGCAGAAGAATTTAACACCCACTGACCATATCACATCATCAAGACAGAAAATTGACAGATATTTAGGACTCAAAACTCAGCGCTGGAACAAGTGAATGTGATGGATATCTATAGAACTCTCCACACTGCAACAAAAGAATATACATTCTTCTCATTACCACATAGCATATACTCTAAAATTGATCACATAATCGGACATGAAACACTCCTTAACAAATGCGGAACTGAAATAATAACAACCAATCTTGCAGACCACAGAGCACTCAAATTGGATATCAAGACTAAGAAATTCAGTCAAAACCATACGATTACATAGAAACTGAATAACCTACTTCTGAATGAGTTTTGGGTAAGCAATTAAATTAAGGCACAAATCAAGAAGTGTTCTGAAATTAATAAGAACAAACATATAACATAACAGAAACTGGGACACAGCAAGACCGTGTTAAGAGGGAAATTCCTGGACACTTGCATCCTCCCAAGCCTAAACAAGGAAGAAGTTGAAAACCTGAACAGAACAATAACAAGGGCTGAAGTTGAGGCAGCAATTAATAGCCTACCACCCCAAAAAAGCCCAGGTCCAGATGAGTTCACAGCCAAATTATACCACGCATACAAAGAGGAGCTGGCACCATTCCTTCTGAAACTATTCCAAACAATCCAAAAAGAAGGAATCCTTCCGAAATCATTTTATGAGACCAACATCATCCTACCAAAACCTGGTAGAGAATCAACAAGAAAAGAAAACTTCAGGACAATATCCACGATGAACATAGATGCATAACTTTAATAAAAAACTGGCAAACTGACTGCAATAGCACATCAAAAAGCTTATCTACCATGATCAAGTAGGCTTCATCCCAGGGATGCAACTCTGGTTCAACATATGCAAGTCTATAAACGTAATTCACCACTAAACAGAACCAAAGTCAAAAACCACATGATTATCTCAATTGATGCAGAGAAGGCCTTTGACAAAATTCAACAGCGCTTTATGCTAAAAACCCTCAATAAACTAGGTATTGATGGAACGTAAATAATAAAAGCTAATTTACGACAAACCAACAGCCAAGATCATACTGAATGTGCAAAAACTGGAAGCATTCCCTTTGAAATCTGGCACTAGACAAGGATGCCCTACCTTACCACTCCTATTCAATATAGTATTGGAAGTTCTAGCTAAAGCAATTGGACAAGAAAATTAAATGAAGGGTATTCAAATAGGAATGGAGGAAGTCAAATTGTCTCTATTTGCAGACGACATGACTGTATATTTAGAAGACACCATCGTCTCAACCCAAAATCTCCTGAAACTGATAAGCAACTTCAGTAAAGTCCAGGACACAAAATCAATGTGCAAAAATCACAAGCATTCCTATAAACCAATAACTGACTTAAAGAGACCCAGATCAAGAACAAACTGCCATTCACAATTGCTAAAATGAGAATAAAATACCTAGGAATACAACAAACAAGGAATGTAAAGGACCTCTTCAAGGAGAACTACCAGCCACTGCTCAACAAAATAAGAGAGGACACAAACAGATGGAGAAACATTCCATGCTCATGGTTAGGAAGAATCGATACTGTAAAAATGGTCATACTGCCCAAAGTAATTTACAGATTCAATGCTATCCCTATCAAGCTACCAATTGCCTTCTTTATAGAACTGGAAAAAACCACCTTAAACTTCACATGGAACTAAAAGAGAGCACGCATAGCAAAGTCAGTTCTAAGCAAAAATAACAAAGCCAGAGGCATCACACTACCAGACTTCAAACTATACTACAAGGCTACAGTAATCAAAACAGCATAGTACTGGAACCAAAACAGAGATATAGACCAGTGGAACAGAACAGAAGCGTTGGAGGCAACACCAAACAGCTACAACCATCTGACCTTTGACAAACCTGACAAAAACAAGCAATGGGAAAAGAATTTCCTGTTTAATCAATGTTGTTGGGAAAACTGGCTAGCCATGTGCAGAAAGCAGAAATTGAACCCCTTCCTGACATCTTATACTAATATTAATTCCAGATGGATTAAAGTTCTAAACATAAGACCTAACACCATGAAAACCCTAGAAGAAAATCTAGGCAAAACTATTCAGAACATAGGCATAGGTAAGACTTCATGACCAAAACACAAAAAGCATTGGCAACAAAAGCCAAAATAGACAAATGGGACCTAATCAAACTCCACAGCTTCTGCACAGCAAAAGAAACAGTAATTAGAGTGAATTGGCAACCAACAGAATGGGAAAAAAATTTTTGCAATCTACCCATCTGACAAAGGGGTGATATCCAGAATCTACAAAGAACTAAAACAGATTTACAAGGAAAAAACAAACGAGCCCATTAAAAAGTGGGTGAAGGATATGAACAGACCCTTTAGAAAAGAAGACATACATGAAGCCAACAAACATATGAAAAAAATGCTCATCATCACTGGTCATTAGAGAAATGCAAATCAAAACTACATTGAGACACCATCTCACGCCAGTTAGAATGGTGATCATTAAAAAATGTGGAGACAACAGATGCTGGAGAGGATGTGGAGAAATAGGAACACATGTACACTGTTGGTGGAAGTGTAAATTAGTTCAACCATTGTGGAAGACAGTGTGGCGATTCCTTAAGGACCAAGAAATAGAAATTCCATTTGACCCAGCAATCCCATTAATATCCAAAGGATTATAAATCATTCTACTATAAGGACACATGCACACGAATGTTCATTGCAGCACTGTTTACAATAGCAAAGACCTGGAACCAACACAAATGCCCATTGATGATAGAGTGGAAAGGGAAAATGTGGCACATATACACCATGGAATATTACGCAACCATAAAAAATGATGGGTTCGTGTCCTTTGTAGGGACATTGATTAACCTGGAAACCATCATTCTCAGCAAACTGACAAAAGAACAGAAAATCAAACACCACATGTTCTCACTCATAGGTGGGTGGTGAACAATGAGAACACATGGACACAGGGAGGAGAGAATCACACATATTCTCAGCAAACTGACAAAAGAACAGAAAATCAAACACCACATGTTCTCACTCATAGGTGGGTGGTGAACAATGAGAACACATGGACACAGGGAGGAGAGAATCACACATTAGGGTCTGTCGGGGGGAAATAGGGGAGGGACAGCGGGTGGGGGGTGAAATGATGGGGAGAGATAGCATGGGGAGAAATGCCAGATATAGGTGATGGGGAGGAAGGCAGCAAATCACACAGCCATGTGTGTACCTATGCAACAATCTTGCATGTTCTTCACACGTACCCCCAAACCTAAAATGCAATTAAATAAATAAATAAATAAATAAATAAATAAATAAAATCACCTGCTACTAAACAAGTACAAATAAAGCCTTCTTCAGGCTTCCTTGAAAAAAAATAATAACAGCTTTGCTTGCTACAGTATTCTTTGTAAGCATGTTTTATATTCCTTCAGTAGTTTGAATATAGTATCTTACTCTCTTCTGGTCTGCAAGGCTTCTGCTGAGTAATCTGTTGAAAGACATATCATGACTACATTTATTGTGTTCTGTTTCTTTTCTTCTTCTGCACTGAATTATTTTTAGTTTGAATTTACGAATTTGATTATGATATAACTTGGATAATTTCTCTTTATGTTGAAAGTAATTGGTGATTTCTGAGATTCCAATGCCTGGATGATCTTGTCTTTCCCTTCCTTTTATAGATTTAATCAATTTTATTATTTCCTTAAATATGCTTTATAAGCTTTTTCTACTTTATCTTTTTAAGGAACTCCCATTATATAGAAATCAGTTTACTTGATGGTGTCACATAAATTTTGTATTCCTTTTTCACTGTTTTAATTCTTTTTTCTTCCTGAGTATATAATTTTATGTTTTCTCTATATGCTCGCTAATGCATTCCTCTGTTTGATCAAGTCTACTTTTGAAGATTTCTTATGAGGTTTTTATTTAAGCTGTTGTATTAGTTATTTCTAATTTTTCCATTTTGTTTTAACTATTTTTATTTCTGTTTATATTTCTCACTTTCTTCCTGAATTGATTTTCGAATTTTATTTGATTTTTCATCCATTTTAAAAAATTATTCTCTGATTCTTTAAGAGGACAATTCTGATTTTACATCAGAAATTTCACAGATCTTCAGTTCTGAATTCATTACAGGAGCTCTTGGTGGTGTTTCACACTTCTTTTGGTGGTGTCGCACATCCCTGACTTTTCACAATTCTTGCATTTTTACATTGATGACAGCCCATTTACAGAGACAGCCATCTCTTTCAATTTTTGCAAGTGTTCTTTGGTGATGTTAGACCTTAACTTTCTAGTATTGGAGCATAAATGCTGGCCTTTACTGTTTACCATTCTGGGAAAAATCTCACAGTGATGGCTGGAATTAAATCACTGCATTAGAATTAAATCACTGTCTTGTCATCATATCATTGTCTGGGGAAGATTTAAAGTGAGCACCACAGCTTAATTACTCTCCTGAACTATACTGCTTCCATGTCACTGTTTCCCAGTCTGAAGAAGTGTTAAGCAGGCACCAGAACTTAATCCCAAAATTTTGTTTCCAAGCAAAGGGAAGGCTACACTAGAGCTTCTGAGATTTGGGAAAAATCTAGTTTGGGATTTGGGCTTTCATGTATATTGTGCCCCCTGAAGTGCCTTGCTATCAACTAGTATCTTCAAAAAGATGTCCCTGCTGACTGAAGTGCTGAGTAACCACCAAGATCTGCATACCAGTCACTGTGATCAGCATCCTGTTCTCTGTCCCCAATTCACCCCAGGTAGTCCAGATCTCTTTGCATTCCCAGAGGTTCCTGTGGGATGGTACAGGAGTGACCTTCCCATGAAGATTTCTAATCAAGTAGGGAGATGGAACATCCATCTCCAATTTCCTCCTCTCACCTTGGCAACCATTAGTCTAAGAACATTATCTGTGAATGGTATTATGGCCACTAACAGGATGGGTTGGCACAGACTGAAATGATTATTTTTTTTACTGGTTGTAACTTCTCTCAATTAGACTTCTCAGGGGTATTTCACCTGGTATTCTTGTCTTTGAATCATTTCTAGTTGTATTTTTTGAGGGTAGTAATACTGGAAGACCCTTTCATTTGATCATCTCACTGATATCACTTTATATCCACAACTTCTGTTTATCTTTTTATGTTGAGATTTCTAACGATTATTTTTTGTATATTTATAGTTAGTTCTTTGAAGTATTAATAAAAGCTGCTTCAAATATTTTCCTGCTTTGCATATGTATCAATCTTTTATTGACTGTCTAGTAATTTCTTGGTAAAATTACAAGACATTAAGCATTGTATGAGCATTCCAGATAATGCATTGTAGCAACTCTGGATTTTGTTTTGTTCTACAGAAGGTTGTTTAATTTTTGCTTTAGAAGGGAATCAGCTTGTCTCAACTCAAACTGTGAACATTATCTCCATCATGGGATGCATAGTTTAGGGTGGCTCTCTGAAAATATCTCTTGTTCTCAGTTTATGAGTAAGGCAGTGCTTTGTTTGCATGAAGATTACAGTTAGATACTAGAAGCTAGTAAATCTTCCTCTGTACTGCATGACTTGTGTTTAGATTAAGGAAAACTTTTTAAAGTTGTTAAAAAAATCAAAACTATCCCTAGTATTTTAATTTTTTCAGGCTTTCTGGGATCTTCTGGTAGCATATATATTTTAGCAGAGAGAAATGTGTGAGGAGTTTCTTAACTCAGCCTATCTGTGCCTCTTTTTCTTCAAAAATTGTCCCTTAAATTTCTAGCTGTTCTTCCCCTCTCTGAACTAAGTCGCCTGCTTCTACCACTAAAACTGTAGGTATTTTTTGCCTATTTTCCAAGGGGTGAGAGTGCCCATTGGCAAGAAGATCATAAACTCACTTTCTGATCTGATGCATCACCAGTGTTCTATGAATAAACCGTTATTAAATTGTTACCTGCTCTGGTTGATTTTCTGATGGCCTAAAATTCATGTTTTATTTTAATAATTTTATCCCATCTTACATAAGGTTTATGTTGATATTAATGCCAACATCTTTTCATAAGGCCATAACCAATGTAATATTTTGACTAAATATTTAGTCATTTAAAAATATCTGTAAAGCCACCACAAAAATGCCTTTTATAATTTCAATTGTGAATAATGGCAATAATGTTAACTCTTGAAATGCTAACTTGTGTTGATACTCATGCTGTGTGCATATTCATATAAGCCTATTTTATATACATAGATCTAATACATTTCAAACACCATTGTTTTCACTAGATTGAACTGTCATCCACTCGAATAACATGAAATTTTTATTTCATTGCAGTATCACAAACAGCTACACTATGTTTTTCTGACAAGCTGTTTCTTTATGTTTTATTCTTGAAGCTTCAAAAATTGATACCACTTCTTTTCAAGACAATGTGTTCAACACAGTGGGGTAAAAAGTACATTTTTTTTTCTTATAGTATCAAGTAAAATTCTAGGTGATAGAGTTCAAATATAGACTTTGTCTCCACTCATCATTCAGAAGCTTGTGGAATGCCTTGATAGTTTGGCAAACATGTTAGATTTCATTTATACACAGTTATAATATGTATTCACAAATGAATTTGTATTTTAAACGTGTATTTTCTTGTTTGTGTTTCTGGTTTTTAAATATTGTGATTCCTGATTCAAGTATTTGACAAAAACTTCTAATTTTTTATGTGTATGATAATTTTTTCACTCTATGTTTTTCACATAGAAAAGACATACAGCAATTTTTCAGAAAGTGGAAAGAAAGAAAGTTAAAACATATCATCTATGCCTCTAGAACTTAAGTAGAGGCTACATGAATTAAACATGGATATTTATAAAACTGTATATTTTTTAATTAACATCTCTAAATACATAAAAGTTTGAAATAATCTATATATTTGCATGTCCATACATGTGTATACATACATGTATATATGTATAACAGCTTATATATATAATAGTTATGAATATTCACATTTATCAAGCAATTACTTCCTGACAAATACAAATCCAGATTTTGTGTGGCAAGAAGTTTAAATAATTTAGAAGAGCTTCTGCAGGAAAAAATAAAATACAAAATGAGAAATACAGAATTAAGTATTAATGTGAATATTTACTTGGAATAAGAAAATAAATCATTTCCAGTTACATAATTTCAAAAATCAAACAAATCTAAAACATGGACAATTCCAGAAAACTAATACATTTTACTAAAACAGCTCTAAAAATCTACTTTTTTTTTTTTTTGGTTTTATGTTCTTTGATTATATCTTTATACGACAAATATTTTCTCATTTTTTTTCTCAAATGGAGAAGAGAAAGGTAATTCCATCTTTCCATTAGGATGATTGGTTTTATTTAATGCTAGTTTAGAAAAGATTCTCAGCCTAATAATTCATCTTTTGTAATGCCATGTAAGTTTTTAGATTGTTGTCAACTTTGGAAAAACTTTACGAAATTTCTTTCATGTTTTATTGTAAGATTTCAGATTATTTTAGGTATTTTTGTGCAGTTACACATCTTCAGTATTCTTTGAATTAATAATACTCATTAAATAATTTGTCATCTCTGTTTCCTTAATGCAGTGGCTTATATCAGTATTTTGTGTTTAATTCATAAGAAAAATCCTATTTTTTCCACTATGAAAATCTTCATTAATTAACTGGACTCTTAAATTAGTCAAGCTTAAATATTATTTGTACTCAAATCTTTTGCTTAATGAATTGCTGACTTTAGAATTACCTGAAAATTATTTTAATTCATTTCTCATTGCTAGAGTAATTTTTACTAAGTTTACACAACACATGCAAACATTGTTTTATTTTAAATTTCACTTATAATTATATATCTTGCTTTATCAAATATATTTCTGACCTAAGAAAAATTTCCTTTTCACTTGGCATTTAGAAAAAGGTAAATTGTTTGCTTGCCATTGTACATGTTATTAAAATAATTGCTCACTGGTCTGCTTTTGGTTCCCTAACTCTGTTTTTGCTCCACTATCTGTATACTTCGGTTGGCATGGGCCAGAGGACACTTTCTCATATTATGACTCAACATCTGGCCCCTCTTCTAGAGGTCAAAATTGTGGTTAGTTTGCAGAGTGAGCAGTAGCAAGAATTTTTCTGGAAGCCATTTCTACATTTTTATGACTTACATATCTACCATGACTTCCATGACTAACAATATCTAACCATAAAGAAAAGGACTTCAAATCACAAGAGTATATCCCATTAAATCCAGACAAATTATCGTCCTAACCCAAATTCCCCTTAGCAAAATCTCCCACATAGTAGATATCACTCCAATGGTATCATAGAAAAGGGAAATTATAATGAATGAGAAGAATAAGTGGGAAAAAATGACAGGTCTTTACTAATTCTAAATAACCGACTTATTTCTTTTCAAAATTTTGCAAAAATCCTAACACCTTGCCACAACCTCTCAAGGGCACTTGAAATATACATTATTTTCATGATAAAGTTACCTCTTTATAGTCCACATAGAGTATTTTCATATATTCTACATAATATTCTACATATTGCACATAGAGTATATGTCCAATCCTCATACACATTTTTTGAGGATAAACCACTTTAGGCTTACAAAGAAGCATATCGAGAAAGAGAGAGAGACTTTCAAGATTATAGCTAGAACCCTGGCAGTTTGATTCTGAAGTCTATTGTCTTGTCCCTGCCAGGCATTTTTAACTGCATGGGGAAAAAAGACTTCAGAACATGTCAGTGGTTATGATTTGTTTTGCCTCTGATCAACTTAACTACTGATTGTGGTTAGCTTCAGTTAGATACATATTCTCTTCACTCATACAAAACTGAAGTGTATAATAGCCTGAATTTGCCTTACCCTCGGCAATTCTTTTATCCATAACAGGGATGGGGACTAGAAAAAAAAAAGCTAATTGAATAAATAGCAGATTCAATGTAAAGATACATCTTGCTAAATAACAATGAAAATAAATAAATCTAGCTGCAGCCATCTACATAGATAAACCTAAAGAAGAAGAAATTTACCATTAATAGGAAGTTGTTGAAGTTTGTAAAAACTTTCATTTACATAAAGTTCAAAATACAGAGAGAAAGAGAAAGAAAGAGAGAGAATAGAGCATGGAAATTAAAATGATAATCACAAAATTCAGGACAGTGGTTGTAGAGTTGTTGGGGAAAAGAGAATAGAATCATAGAAATGAACAAAGAAAACTCCATAGCTGGGGAGGCCGTAATTCATTTCTCATTGCTAGAGTAATTTCTACTAAGAAATCATGGCAGGAGGCAAAAGATACTTCTTACATGGTAGCGGCAAGTGGAAAACGAGAAAGAACCAAAAGCAGAAACCCCTGATAAACCTATCAGATTTTGGGAGACCCATTCACTATCAAGAGAACAGCAACTGTAAAACTGGCCCCCATGATTCAACTACCTCTCCCTGGGTCCATCTCACAACACATGGGAATTCTGGGAGACAGAATTCAAGTTGAGATTTTGGTGGGGACACAGCCAAACCGTATCAGAGAATAAAATAAGAATAGTTCTACAATTACTACTGTGCAAGTGGCAAGTATTTAGGGGCAATTTAGGGAGGTAGTGAGCAGATAGTGCTTTTGCACTATCAGAAGATACATCTAAAATGTTTATTATAGATCAGAAATAATGCCAAGTCCTGTACTAGTTACTGAGGAAACAGCCACACAAGTCCTGTGATTTTTTTCAGGGGCATAAATTGTCTTGCCTTTCAGAAAACATGCTCCTTACAAGATGAAATATGAGACAAAAGCCTAGTTACTGAAATATTGCCACAAATAATAAAATCTGGTTTGACAAATTTGTGTTAGGAACTAGAGATCCCAATTACAAGAGAAGCTATTGTTACAAACTAAAAAATTGAGGACCTAGAATTTAAGCTAAAATTCTAGTCATTGGTGAACTGGGGTAAGATTAGAGAAAGAACAGCAGCAATACGATCATTTAAGAATGAAAGCTTCAGTAGTGAGTTTATAAACAAAAGACTAGGATTATTTTTTCTAGGATTAAAACAAGGTAGAACAGGTTGTCACAAAAGACAGAGAGGACTTAAGTTCTTTTCATTGCTGATGTTAGCTACATATACATATGCATATACTTTACGTGTGTGTGTGTGTGTGTGTGTGTGTGTGTGTTAGTAAGTGTAGGGATGGGGGATTAAAATAATTTTGCAACAATGCATTGAAACTAACTTCGTTCAAAGGAATGTAAAACTTTGAATTATTCATAAAGCAATGAAATAATGCCCACAGTGTCAGAAGACACACACACCTCTTCAAGCCCATAGTTTTTTCCTTATAATCATTAAAATAGGCACTCTTTTTGTTTATGTTTGGTGATATATGCTCACCTTCTTACATAGTCCATGAAGCAATTATAACAATGTAGCATAGTTTACAGTACATAATATCCTACCTTGCTCTAGCCCAGAGAGGCTGATATAAATGGTGAGCAATGAGTATTTTTGCTTCTGGCATGTGGTTGTGTTTGACTAATAAAAGCCATCAACAGGAGATCAAAAGGCAGAAAGATAGTACAAACAGAGCATTGAGTTTTTAGTTCCCATCAGCAGGGCCATTTTGGTCTTTACCAAAGCCAGAACTCCTGCGAAGCTACACTACCTAGCAACTACAATTGTGCTCACTAGGTGATAGTAACTTCTACTTTCTCTTGTCCCTTCAAATCCAGAGGAAGCGAGATCTCTTTGACTGCAAGCCCCAGAGCACTTCACCAGTTCTTGTTGGTCATCTGCAATTTTGCCCAGACTTTTTAACAGTCTCTACTAAACTCTCTTAAATTTCCCATTTGATGGTGACACCTCTTTTTAGATTACTATCTGATAAACAAAATATCCAAATGTTACTATTTGAATGAAAATTTACTTTTCAGATTAAATAACAGTCCTAATTTATTGACCATGGTTAAACCACCTGAGATAATTATTTGGCTCTGGGGTTGATTTCAACAGGAATGAAGTATAGAATAGCAAGTAAAAGCATGGACCCCAAGCATGGACCCCAGAGCTCCTGACTGACACATCCAAAGCACAGACAAAATTTTACTATTTTTATTTGTATTCCACTCAGTAAAAGGCAAAATGTTCTTAATTACCATAATTATCCACGGATAAAATAGCATCCTTTGGACTTAATGCATACATTTTTGTTGAAAATGTTCAAGCAGAGGCCCAATCAACATCATCAAGTCTTTCTGAGGAATATCACCATAGTTGGTAGAATTTGAACTTCATTTGTTCTCAGCTCTCTTCTTGCTCTGTTTTGCATGTCTTTCTAGAACAGCTTACTAAAATGTTAGGAAATGCTTGTAATAATCCTAGTCATGGTATGAGTAATTAAGCCTTTTGAGAATAGAAATCTAAATCTCAGGGAACACATTTGCAAATTTACAGATACTGCAATACCTATTTTTTACTACCATTTTAATTTTTTCCAAATGAATAAGTAAATTAAAGCATACTTTACTGAGAGATAATAAAGGCCACATGGTAGAAGCCACTTTAAACTTTGCAGGTATTATGGGAGAAGAGAGGAAAAAAAATGATATTTTTGTCACTATTACAAAGTCAGTAATTTCATGTATCATTTTAATGTATTTATTAGATTAATAGTAATTTAATATCATTTGGATTTTAATTATATATAGTTCTTCTTTTCTTTAAAATATGAACTTACTTGGTCTTTTGTCAACTCGTTTAAAATTTATATGCCAAATCCAAGAAACACAGAATACAACATATGTTTTCAACAAGTATATTTCTAACTTAATGACTTAGGAAGGAAATGTGCCTTCTCCTGCTGTCAAAACCAGCATTCTTTTTCTAGGTTTATGCAGTGAACTTATGCAAGAATCCAATATCACCTAAATCCTTTGGGCATGCTGCCATCAAGCTGAAAATCATATTTTACACAATGCTGCTTTCTTTAAAAAAAAATGAGAAAACAATAAATTTGCCATACATTATGGGGAGAGTCTTAAGAAATACTATCAATGAAAGAACAGGGTCTGTTCTATTTGCAGTTATAAAACCTATCAGCATCTTAACCATTCCAAGTGTCAAAAATCAAGAGCAGGAAGACAGCTTTCCTTTCAGAGACAGGATGAACTTTCTCACTGGGTGCTTCCCTTTGCTTTCATAAAACACATCTCTGGTATCTCTGGAATTGCAACCTTTTTAAACTAAAGTATCTGTTTTCATTATTTAACTCTGAGTCCCTGAAAAGACAGTCTTGTGTGATACATTCTCTACTAATTTCTGATTGGCGTTCTGATGGAGAGCTGTCAGATGGCCTTCTTTCTCCCCTCCTCTTCTACATTGCTTTATTGGTAGGAGCAAGCTGCAATTGCAGTGGCAACTTTTTCCGTTTAGACTTCACGGATACAGTGCACACAATTTCCAATGATTAAACAGAATGCAGCTGACAGACTGCTGGTCGGCAGGTTTTCATTACTGAATCATAGAGAGGAGATGACACACTTTTTAATGGCATTGGCTTTTTCTTTCTTGGATATTTAGGTCACAAGTGAGTACAATTTTGGCAGCTCCATTCTTATCCCCATTTGGACATAAAAAAAAAAAAACCTTCTAATTTGGCACCCTAAGTGCCAAATATTGAATGGCTGCTTCAGTTTCAGAGTGATGGATGATCAAAATGAGAGGCCCATTGTAAGTCAAGCGCATTCTGAGAAATATGGTAGGAAAGCTTCAAGTTCTTGCTCAAACTATACCTGATACCTGCTGGAATAAATAATGTCCCTAATGACTTTTTTACAGAAGAAAATAGGTCAGACATATTTTAATACACAGATAAGCTGGGTAGTACTGACAATAGATCTTCTGTCCACCCCAAACCCTATTCTTCAGTCTATTTTTGTTTCTGCCTAAGTGCTGTTAGTCACTGGCAGAGCTAACAAATGTTTTGGCTTAAGATGGAAAAATGCAGAATTTAGGAGTACATGTCTATGCCAATTCAATTTGATTTGACTCAAGTCAAGTTAATGCAATATGACCTAAAATCTTGAGAAGTGAATTGAATGAAAGTGATTCCTGGGTTTCTGTTGATTCCTTGAGTGTTATTGCTCAGAAAACCTATACGACAGTATTTTATATACCTAATTTTAAGGGGCTGTTCTTGTAAAATACTGGTATATTTGACCAGTTGCAGCTTCCAAATAATTTTCTTAGACAGTAAATTTTCCAGATTTATTCCAGGTAAGGCGGACTTATTATATTTTGTATCAGAATAGGAATAAAGACCACCAACAAAATTTTAATGCAAAAATTTTAGAAATTACAATTCGTCAATACACTTAAACTCCACCTCCTAAAGCATCTGCTCTGTGCAAATTGTCTGCTATGTACTGAAACAAAAGATAACAACTTGAACTAGATAAACAGTTTCTTTACTCAAGAAGAAAATTAATAATGTAGTATTAAAAAGAATAAGCTCCATAATAAACATATAACCCACAAACTACACTATCACAGGAAAAAAACAGTGGTTTTCACATATCAAAAAACCAACTATCCCAAACTTACCCCTTTCTGTGAGGATCAGAGAAAATTTCACAAAGAAAAGAGATTGACCCTAAGCCCAAAGATGTAAGAATTTGTGGGTTCACAAAGGTAATTTTAATTTTTGGAAAGGTAACCCAGTTGCAGTGATTAACTAGAATACTTTAATAGTAATACGCATGAATATGTATTTTTATAAGAAAAATTTCCCCACATCAATCCATCCAGAGATGTACATAAATATTGCAGCTATTTCCTTCAAAGAGTTTCCTTATATAAGAAGATCGTAAACAAAGTTTTTTAGAATATCTTAAGCCAAATAAATATAATTAGATTTAGTTGCAGTGGTATTTATAATTTCAAGCTTAGTTTTCCAAAAGATAAGTGAACATCTGAACAATATTTTCAGTGAAAAATGGGATTTGGGTTCATGTTTTTAGGCCACATAGAGTTAAAATCACAAAATCTATGACTCAAAATTAACACATCTGTTTTCCATATTATATCTGATTCATAAAAAGTGAATTATTTTGAGACATACTTGGATTCTATCTGGGAGGAAATGAAGCCATAGAGGATCACAAGCATGGCATAGCCGTAAGGTACTTTTGGTCTTCTATCACCCAGTTAAGTTATTATGGCCCAGAGATACTATGCACAAAGAGGTTTAACTTAGAGACAACTTGATGGTTAGCAAGAGGTCTTTACACAAATGTCCCTGTGCCCATTTTCATGTTAGCTTTGTTAGAGTAAACTCTTGTACAATATTGAGAACAGAACTAATCAGCAATGGTTAGCACCAGCGAATGCCCATGCAAATAGGCATTGACCCAATAAGTTTAAATGCAAATATGATCCCTCAGCAGACAATCACATCATATTACTCTGGAGAGCTAGGATTTAATAATTTAGTCCTATGTTAATCCTGCACTAAAAAAGACTGTTTAGAGTTGAATCTGGCATTCACCGCAAATTGAGAGTAAGCAGAGCTTAAAGAAGTTACCCAAACTTTACTCCAAGATCCGGCTGGAGGGCTGGGATGAAGATATTAAGGAACAGAACAGAATGAGGCCTAATACTTGGCTCTTAATATAAAGAAACTAGATCTAAATTAAAGTCAAATGCTAAATAATTTGTATGAAGGAGAATTAGCTTAGATAGCATTTGTTTTGAAACTGCTGCCAAGACTTTCCCCTTACTGTTTAAAACTCTTCAAATACGGATAAATTGGTATGTTTTGGAAAGGAAATATTAGACTCAGATATATGTAGGCAGAAAAACTTCAAAGAAGCTTTGCTGAGTTCCATGCCAAAGTTTGAAGAGATAAAGATAGGTCATGGGACATTCCAGAGCCCCACTGTGAGGATAAGGTTACATCATAACAGACGAGGATGAGAAGCATCCGTTAGAAGAGGTTTGGTAACAGTGAACTCAACAATACAGAGTAACTATCCTCAAAGATGATATTAAAGTCATATACCCTCTCCATTGGCCCAAATACCACATCCTGAGAAAACAATACGAACAGTAGAGAAATCCTGACTGGGATTTTGTTTGTTTGTTTGTTTGTTTGAAGACAGATTCTCCCTCTGTTGCCAGGCTGGAGTGCAGTGGCGCCTCTCCACTCACTACAACTTCCGGCTCCCGGGTTCAAGTGATTTGCCTGACTCAGCTTCCTGAGTAGCTTGGACTACATGCGCACACCACCACATCTGGCTAATTTTTTGTATTTTAGTAGAGATGGCCAGTATGGTCTTGATTACCTGACCTCATGATTTGCCCATCTCTGCCTCCCAAAGTGCTGGGATTACAGGCATAAGCCACCTGCCCGGCAGGTATTGTTTTTAATTGAAATGCCCAAAAATAATGTAAATGACGTAAGTTCTCCCAGAAGTTAGTATCTGACATACAAATTGAGGTTTATGAAAATAAAGTTTTATGTTTTGCATCTCTTAATTTGCATAAAATGCCTATCTCTTTTCCTGTCCTTTTGCTGGAATTCCTGACCCATACACACTCAAAGAGAAAATGCCATTACCCAGCAGCACATCTGCCAATCAGATAAACCCAAATTTCTGTATTTTGATTAAAGATAACTGAATCTATAAACATCCACTGGAGGAATTAAACATTTATTCAAATCCACTTATATGAATTAAACACATATTCACATCCACTTATATTCCCCTGAGTATTAGGTACTACAGTTAGCATCATTTTTGTTTCAAGTGTTGATTTCACTTTTTCTGTTTTAGAAATTATTTTCAAGGTATTTATTTTGCCATGACACTTTTTTCATTTCTAATTAATTCAATAATATGACTCGACTCAGCCTATCTAAGAATCTACTATGCACAAGTTCTCCGATAGCATTTAATATGTGCTAGAACTTATGCAACCCACTACAGATCTAAAGATAAAAGCTGTCCTCCTTAAGGAGCTTCCATTCTAAAATGTGCCTCTTTCCTAGTTGAAGTACTGTAAATTACAAGAGGGAATCAATGGATAAAAAGGTGGAAAGAGAGTGATTATAAGGGCCTCTCTATTATGGAACAACAGGCAGAGGTTTACTAGGTCTTGTCTTTTCTCTGCTTCTACTAATCAAGTAACTGGCATTCTTCTCTGGGTCTGTTGCCTTTTGAGGATTTTCTGTTCTCTCAAAACAACTAAGCTAAAGACATCTTGAATGCGCTAGTAACTTACAAATGATGTGAGAGTAGTATACATATAACATAGCTAAAGATTAACCAATTTATTGTAAGTTAACAAATTAACTGTGGTTGAAAAGTTTTTGAATTTTCAATAAAAAAATCCTTGAACTATGATTCTGACTCAACTCCTCATAAACCAAATGTGATGGATAGATATCTAAAGATGGCACCTGCTAGATTCCCATCCCCTGGTTATTAAATCAGACACTCATCTAAGCACTACTGTAAATAAATTTTTTGCTGAGGTTATTAAAGTCGCAGTAGAACTGAACCTTAAGATACAAAGATTTTCTTTGTAGGCTTGACCTAATCAAGTGAGCCCATTAAAAGCAAAGCGCTTTATCTGGCTGGTGGCAAGAGAGGAAGTCAAAATATTCAAAGCATGAGAGGCATTCAGCCATGTAATTGTTAACTTCAAAAATGGAGGAGTCTACATGCCAATAAGTGTAGCAGTTCTAGGAGTTGTGAGCTGCCCTGAGCTGACAGCTAGAAAGAAAACAAAGACCTCAGGCTGCTGACAACTGCAAAGAACTGAATTCTGTCAACAATTTAAATAAGCTTAGAAGTGGATTCTCCATCAGAGCCTTTCAGATACAACCCATACCAGCCAATACCTTGAGACCAGAAGCAGATTATCCACCCATATAATGCCAGGCTCTGACCCACAGAACTCTGAATTAATAAATAGATGTTGTCTTATGCCAATAAGTTTCTGGTAATTTATTATGCAACAGTAGAAAAGTAATACATCAAGAACTTTATTCAATTAAATTAGAAGTTCTGGAAGTCAGTTTCCTCCTCTACAAAATGGAAGTAGTTATAATACATATAGGCTTTTTCTGATACTTGAATAAGTTGAAGGAAAATGCTTCCCGGAGAGCAAAAGTTATTGTCATTATTAATAGAACATCAGCAGGGTTTATATCATTGTATTTAGAATCCAGTTTTGGATAAGGCTGTTGCTAATTTTCCCACTGCATAGTCCTGTATTCCATTCTATCCTGTTCTGGGGTCTTTTAATGCATCCTGTAAAATTCCCATATGTCTCCTATAGCATTCCAATTAGAGTTTCTATTTCTTTAAGTGCATAACAAGTATGGATGTCAAACATTTTAATATTCTTTCTGCTTCTTTTATAAAAATTGCACGATGTTTTTCTCCATCTATATTTCTATTCATGTAGATAACCACAATCTTGGTAATATACATCTTTAACAGACCACTTCAGCTTATACAGCCAAAAATCAATTTACCCAGGGGAATTCAATATTTAGGCAATGAAATGGGGCCAGTTCCCCTTAGAGTGCTACACAGAAAACTGCTATGCTCACAGCTGACTTTGTAGAGCTTTTCTCCCTGAGTGGACACTAAAACTCTTCAAGAATTTCAGGATGAGAGAGGGATGTTAATTTTCTGTTATAGGAAATACGATACTTGAATGTAATTTGAATATTGGGTATTGTGCATTTGTGTAAAAAGTCCAACACTTGGTAACCTTAGAAACGTTATTATTCTGACATTATTATGTAAATATTATATTGTAATTTTGCCTTATAAAACAGCATATGTGTTGTGTTATTGTAAATATTGATTCAATCTGTCTTAGCATAAAACTGGAAAATTGGGAAGTTGTAGACATATGGATACAACTATGTTCATATTGAATCAAAAGTGTTGATCTTGCTTCTTGAAATGACATGAAATTATTCTCAATGAGGATCCCATTCAGGATACCTAATCGACTTTATTCACATTTAAGAAATGTTTTTATTAGTATCTGTTATTTCTAGCAGACTAATTTCCCTTAATCCAAAAAATTTTTTGAAATGTTTCTGAATTTATATCCCAAATATGAATAATATATCTATTTCTAAATTATGCACCAGAAATACCCTCTAGAGAATGAGGAAAAATGTTGGACCTTTTGTAATTTTCTGCTTAAATTAAGCTTGCATCTGTAACATTAAATTATTTCTAAGTGAGAACAAAATATCTGAGTGCTTTTAGAATGTTAAATCTTAGGCAAAATATTCCTATCTATTCCCAAAAGTATCTCTATATTTTCAGAAGCTTTAACTGAGGAGTAGAGACCTACTTTCAAAAACTCTGTGACCTATAGGGCTGTTAGTTCTTTCAAAGATTGTAAAGTTATATCACAAAGAAGCAGAAACATATCAAGAATGCATAGACAGCTGACTTGCACTATTTGCCAATTACTGTGTCTGAGATTGCAGTCTGGCCTTCATGTACAGCTTTGCTGTGCTTGATATTATCTTTGATAGTGTGACAGTTTTGAAAAAGTTGGCCTAATAGTCAATTAAATTTCCAACTGTGAAAACTCATTGATTTGACTAACTTACATTATACCATTGAACTTATTCTCTGATTTATTTCACAGTTTCTCATTGATTGACAGTCATTAATTCTATATATTATTAAATTTCCTCTGGCTGCAGATTCAGTTTTCAAATTTGGAGGAGCCTAACTAACCCACAAAACCTAGGAATCAGGATCCTATCAGTTGACATATAATGGGAGTACATGATTATAATGTGAAAAATGTGAAAAAAAAAAAAGGTGGAGGAAGTAGTAGAAACAGTCCTCTTTTAACATTTAGGTAGTTCAGTGGAGAATATGATATAGTAATCATTTCCTCAACACTATAACATAATATGTCTTTTGTGTGACTGAAACTACATAGTGATTGGTACATTTCAGAACTATTTTACTAGGTGCTTCTATCTTGTGGTTTTTTGCTGCTGTTTATACAGATGAAGCAAAGCATATGCAAATATATTCAAAATATCAATTGCTGGCGACCCTGAAATTATGAAAGGCAATGCTACATTTGATTTTTCCAGTATTTCAGTTGCACTGACTGCTGGGGATGAATGCAGGAGAAATATTAGCTCAAAAGTTCTCCAATTACTGTCCATATTTTCTACTATTGAAAATGTAAATGGTAGATTAATTACATCTATTACGAGAGAAGGAGGGTGTCTGTTATCGCTTTGTGTTGTCCCTTCATAGCTGAGTGGCTACTTATATTTTATTTTGAATGAAGAAAACATTTTCCACATCACAGAATATTTCTCATGATAAAGGAAAATCTCATATAATAAAAAATCAAGAAGGACTCCCTTTGACCATTGCTGACACCATGTAGAATATATCAACCTTAGATGATTTCATAGATTGCATGCTCATTTCACCTGTTTGTTAAAAGTTCATTGTCTGTCAGGTAAAGTACAAATTATCTTTATGACATTAAAGCTCTATTTACAAGATAGTCCAGCCTATCGTAATTCTTTTTCCAGGATCATATCAGCCACTTACTCCTTTCTCTGACTCTTGTTTTCCTTGCTATCCACCAAAAGCCTCATTTACTCCGCACCCCTTCCCCCAGGCCTTTGTTGATGGTGTTCTTTTTATCTATAGAGCCTTTTCTACCTTGTTATTCTTGTTATTCTGTTTCTTCATGTAAGATCTTAAACTACTATTTCAAGATCAATTTAAATGCCACTATTTATCTGAAGCCTTATTTAATTTCTCAAGGCAGAATTTCTTCAGTAACCACATCTTTTCTGCAGACATCTTATCATTATAGTGATTTTGCATTATATACAGTTGCCCATTTTTCTGGCTCATTCATTAGTGTCGTTTAGGCCAAAGACTATGTTTTATTTTTCTTTTGTACTTATCAATATTGGTTAGTGTTTAAATAAATCCATTCTAACAGCAAGACATGAGACCCATAAGTACAACTGCATGAATATGATAGGAGTTTGTCTCAGAAAAACAGTTCAGCTGGCCAGGGGGCTGTAAAGTCATTAAAGGACTCAGGATTTTCCTACTGAATTTTCCCAGGGAATAGTGGCTCCTATCTTCAATACTCTCTACAGAATGGAAAAAGAGGCAGTGCCAGGAAAATAGATTTAGTTTTAAAGAGATGACCAAGAAGTCCTACACAATTTACACACAATATTTATGCTTGCATCCGTTGGTTTAAATTCAATCTCAGGGCAGTACTTAGCTAAGTACATAGCTATAAAAAAAAGTCTAGGAAATGTCTCTATCTTGGTGGTCAGATGCCAAACACAATTTTAATGGTGGCAGGAGTGGAGGAAGGGGTGCTGTATTCCACTTCTTAAAAGAAAATAAGGGTAATGGATATAGGGAATGATTAACAGTTTCTCCCATTGTACATATATAGAGGATTTATAACATATCGGGGCTAATGAACATTATTGAATAAGTGAATGAATGAAATTTATATAGAAAGTGGCATAAAAAAGGAAATAGTATTTTCTAGATATTTAGAGATCTGTTCACCCATGAGCAGACTGCAGTTCTATTGTTTAGAATTTTTAATATTTTAGATGAACACAAGTATCGTGTGAGCCATCACACTGGGACACATTTTTATCACCAGAACTTTATTGGTGCATAATAAGATCTCTCAAAACCAAAAGGGTTAGTAAAACTAATTTTTTATTGTGTGAGTAACCTGGTTTTAAAATTATATGACACTTCATAGCATTTTGTGTTTAGCATTTTGAATGCCATCGTAATTAACTTCAGTGGAAACGTAGAAACTGAGAATTTCATAGACAAATTGAAGGTGAGTAACACTGCAAAAATTTGGAGATTTCTGAACACTAAGGAAAAAGCAAATAATTTATTTTCTCCTGTTAATAAAACAATAGTTTTATAATATTAATTTCGCATTGATTGTACATACTAGTTATAATTACTTGAGCATTTATAAACCTACTCTATTTTCTAACAGCAATAGCAAGATTTTTGTCATCATTTAGATAATCCTTTAAAATATCTCACTTTTCTGTTTTAATAGGGCTGTGTTGGTAAGTAAATATAGCTAATTAATAAAATTTATTTCTGAAATGATTTTTTAATTAAAGAAGAATCAAAACACAAATTTACCTACGATTTAGAATATCTGTAAACACTAGATGGAGCTTTATTGTGAATGCCAATACTAATACTAATATATAATATATGTGTGTGCATACTCATAGGAAGGAATCTATTCTACATTTTTTTTTTTTTTTTTTGAGACAGAGTCTCACTCTGTAGCCCAGGCTGGAGTGCAGTGAACAATCTCAGCTCACTGCAACCTTACCCTCCCGGGTTCAAGTAATTCTCCTGCCTCAGCCTCCTGAGTAGCTTGGGACCACAGGTGCACGTCACTACACTCAGCTAATTTTTTTGTATTTTTAGTAGAAATGGGGTTTCATTATGTTGGCCAAGATGGTCTCGATCTCCTGACCTCGTGATCTGTCCGCCCTGGCCTCCCAAAGTGCTGGGATTACAGGCGTGAACCACTACTCCCCACCTCTACAGATATTTTTAAAGTAAAAATGCAAATACAGAATCTTGGTATTAAGTAGCATTATCATCTAAGCACCATTTCTTGTTACGATTACCTTAAAAATTATCTAAAGCTATTTTTTTCAAACCACTCCCACCTGCCTCAACTTCATGATTGCTTATGTGTCAGAAGAACATACAAGTAAGAAAAAATAACTTTTCTTTAAATCCCTGAGTTTGTTGTTCAGAGACAGAGGAGAGAAACTTAAGATGACCTAAAATACTACAGTACATTTGACTTTTGACCAACACAGGTTTGGACCACATGGATCCACTTATGTGTGGGTTTTTCTTTTACTGTATATTGGAAACCTGTTTTGAAAATCTGTTACAACTTGAAAAAAAATTACAGATAAACTGTGTAACCTAGAAATATTGAGAAAAATAGTTATGTCATGAATGCATAAAACATGTGTTGATACTAGTCTATATTATGATTTACTATCATTAAATATTCACAAATATATTATAGTTAAAATGTATAAAATCTTACGCACACAAACATAGACCAGGCATAATGCTATTTCAGTCAAAAGAAACATAAAGATGCACTATTAAATAGTAACTGCATAAAATTAGCTTTAATACATACTATACTATTGTACTAACTTTGTAGCCACCCTCTGCTGCTATTGTGGTAATTTTAAGTGTTGAATCTGCTTAAAACATTTTGTGAAGGTAATTCTCTCTATGTTTATAGTTTCTCTCTTTAGTACAATGTGTATCACAGTAAAAATGATCTCTCAAGATTCTCACATGTATTTTTTTCCTTGTTTTCTTTTTGGAGACCGAGTCTCACTCTATTGCCCAGGCTGGAATGCAGTGGCTCAATCTCGGCTCACTGCAATCTCCACCTCCTGAGTTCAAGCAATTCTCCTTCCTCAGCCTCCTGGGTATCTGGGACTACAGGTGCATGCCACCATGCCTGGCTAATTTGTGTGTGTGTGTGTGTGTGTATTTTAGTAGAGACAGGGATTCACTGTGTTGCCCAGGCTGGTCTTGAACTCAGAGCTCAGGCAATTTACCCACCTTGGCCTCCCAAAGTACTGGGATTACAGGCATGAGACACCATACCAGGCCAATTTTCACACATTTTTAAAATCATGTTTAGTGCAATACAGTAAATTTTCAATAACAGGATAAGACCCACGTGACATTTGTGATGCTGGATGTGTCCCCAAGAAGCAGAGAAAAAGCATGACATTACAAGAAAAAGTTGAATTCCTTAATATGTACCATAGAGCGAGGTCTACAGCTGAGGTTTTTCACCATTCCAGGTTAAAACATACCAAGCCTAAAGACCATTTTTAAAAAGAAAAGAAAATTTGCGAAGCCATCATTGTAGTTGATCAGCAGGCATGAAGGCCTTGCATTTTTTCCAAATGCCTTTCATCTCATATTGGAAAATACAGCTTTCATATAGGTGCAAAATCGCTGTAAGCAAGGCATACCTAATGATGCTAACAGATTTGAAAAAAAGCAAAGTCATTATATGACAACTGAAAGCAAAACAAAGGGGAAAAGTCTAATGCTGGAGAATTTAATGGCAGTAAAAGATGGTTTGATAATTTTAGAAAGAGGTTAGGTTAAAAAATTTCAAAAATACAGAAGTGGCTTCTGTAGGCCAAAAATATGTAGTCAGTTTCTTACATATCATAAAGAAAATCATCAAGGAGAAAGGATATCAGTGTAAAAAGGGTTTTAATGAAGACATAGGTTCCCTATTCTGGAAATATATTCTACAAAGGATATTTATTAGTGAAAACTTGAAGCAAGCAGTAGAATGTAAGGCAGGAAGAGACAGACTATCTCTACTGCTTTGTGCAAATTAAATTGGGTTTATAATCAGGATTGGTCTTATCTATAAAGCTGCAAAACTTTGAGCCTTGCAGAGAAAAGACAAACACCAGCTGCCAGTTTTTTAATTGCACAACAGGAGGCCTGGGCAATAAAAACTATTTTTCTGGGTTGGTTCAAAAGATGCTTTGTCCCTGAAGTCAAGAAGTTGTTTGCCAGTAAGAAACTGGCTTTTAAAGTCTTTTTGATATTAGGCAATGACCCTGGTAACCCAGACTTCATGAGTTTAAAGTGTTCTACTTGCCCCCAAACACAGTATCTCGAATTTGGCTTCTAGATCAGGAGGTCATAAAGACCCTTAAGATTTATTACACACTACCTCAATTGAAAGAATTGTCAGTGTTATGGAAGAAAACCCCAACAGAGTACCATGAAAGCTGGAAGTACACCATGGATGTTATTGCTGCTATGAAAGCCATTAAGCTTCAAATAATAAATTCCTGCTGAAGAAAACTGTGTCCAGACATTGTGCATAACTTCACAAGATTTTGATGGAGTCAATGAGGAAAATCATGAAAAAGATTGTGTATACGGCAAAATGGGGGGCAAGTGAAGCATTTTGAGATACAGATCTTGGAAAAATTCAAGACCTAATGGACACTACAGCAGAGCAATTTACAAAGGATGATTTGATGGAAATGAGTCCTTTTGAACCAGTATCAGATGATGAAGAAAGAGATATAGAAGAAGCAGTGCCAGAAAAGAGATTGACATTAGATAATTTGCCAGAAGGATTCTGATAATTCAAAACTACTCTTGATTTCTTTTTAATGTGGCACTAAATCTAAAGCAAATTAAGGATTGGTATTTTAAAGAAATTTAAAAGCAGATTATTCAGACATATTTTAAAGTAAAATTACAACAAGTTTGTCTGCCTCTCCTGACTCTCCTTTCACTCCTTCCATTTTTTCTACCTCTGCCACCCTGAGACAGCAAGAACAATTCCTCCACTTCCCGCTCCTCTTCAGTTTACTCAATGTTAAGATGATGAGGATATATATATATATATTTTTCTCCCTTAAGATTTTCTTAATAATATTTTCTTTTCTCTAGCTTACTTTAATGTAAGAATACAGAGTGTAATACCTGTGACTTACTAAATAGTCTTTAATCAGTCATATATATTATCAGTAAGGTTTCTGGTTAATAGTTGGATATTAGTAGCTAAGTTTTTGGAAAGTTAAAAGTTATACATGGATTTTTTACTGCAAAGGGGGTTGGCACTCCTAACTCTTGCATTGCTCAGGAGTCAACTGTGCATACAAAGTAAATATTTTGATTCATACATAAAGAAGTCAATAAAATAGGCAAAATACTTATATATTTACTTGTTCAAGATGTAGTTTAGAACCAACCAGTGAACTCCAATATTAAACAACAAAAAATTTCAGAATGAAAAGTTAATGCCCCAAATCCCTCCACACTCACCCCATTGCATGGTAGCTAACATTAAATATTTTAGCATAACATAAAAAAATTAATGATTCAAATGATCCTGAAAATATTTTATTTTCTCTGATTTTTCTCTGTTATTTCTTTTAGATATGCTTCATCTACCTTACGAAGTTAAAGAACAGTGACAATTTTGGTTGTAGACTATACTCAGTATTAACTATCCAAATAAATAAGATATTTCCCTGGGTTGACATTCTATATCAGATTTTCTCTTTTTGTGTTTATATCTGTCAGGGTTCTCCAGAGAGACAGAACCAGCAGAAATAATAAATTAGATAGATTAGATAGATAGATAGATAGACAGACAGACAGACAGACAGATAGATAGATAGATAGACAGTTGAGAAGAGATTTATTAGGTGAATTGGCACACATGGTTATGGAGGCTGAGAAGTCCCATGATAGGCTGTCAGCAAGCAGAAGAACCCAAGAACTCAGCAGCATGGCCAATTAAGCCTGAAGGCTTCAGAATCAGGGAAGCCAAATTTGCCTTTCTGCTGAAGTTTTGTTCTTTCCATGTCCTCCCATATTAAGAGTAAAATTTGCCTATCCATTCCACCAAGTCACACACCAATCTCCTCCCGAAACAACCTCACAAACACATTCAGAAATATATTAGCAGTCTAAGTGTCACTTAATTCAGTCAAGTTCAGATAAGAATAAACTGCATGAGAAGTAGTATCTCTGAAAAAATGATTGTTAATCGTTCTGGTAAACAAAGCAACAACAAACTATAAGATCAAGGAAATAATGAAAATCACTATTACAGTATATTTAGAAAAACGTAAAAATGAAGTCATTTTATAAAATAATAGAAAATATAGAACATCATTAGCTTTATTATTAAGAAAAATAAAACAAAAAGTAGTTAAATCATCCTTCAATTTCAAAAAAAGTAAGAAAAAGATGTTCAACATTGCAACCCTTTAGGAAAATGCAAATTAAAACCACAGTAAGATACTGCTCTACATCTATAAGAATGGCTAAAATAAAAAACTCTGATGACACTAAATACTGGGCAAGGATGTAGAGAAGGTGGATCACTCATACATGCTGACGTGAATGTAAAATTGTACAACCACTATGAAAAAGCAGTTCAGCAGTTTCTTTAGAACTAAACGTACAACTACCATACAACCCAGGAATTCCACTCCTGGACATTTAACTAGAGGTATGTAAACTTATTGGCACAGGAAAACCTATGCACAAATGTTTATATATCTGTTTTAATCATGATAGCCAAATACTGGTAACAACCCAGATATCCTTCAGCAAGTGAATATCTAAAAAATTATGGTACACTCATACCAAGGAACACTACTTGGTGACTTAACAAATAATAAACTTATAAACACAACAACCTAAATGAATCTCCAGGGTAGTATCTTGAGTTAAAAAAAAACACACACACAAAAGTTAATTTCCAAAGGTTATATACTGCATGATTCAATTTATATAATATTCTTGAAATGACAAAATTACAGAAATGAAGATTAGCGTTTATCAGGGGTTTAAGGGTATGAAGTTGTGGGGCAGGAGGGGCAGCTATGTAGGTATACTGTGAAGCTTCCTATTACCGGTACTTTCAGTTTGTAAGGTGTACGTCCGAAACAACTACAAGTTTAGTTCCTGCAAGATCCCTAAATCGTGTGCAGTTACTTGTGCAAGTGGGTCAGAACCCTGTCTTGCCGTTATTAACATCAACCTTACTTTCCAATTAAAACAACAACAACAAAGGAGGGTGGAAAGATTAATGAATATCCAAAGTTAAAAAGCTAGTACAGTATATGATTTGTAGCCAAGATAATCTGACGCTAAATCTACCTTCTCTCGAGTATCTTGTTTATATGGAATACCTTCACACACTTTCAACTTATTTGGGCATGAAAGGTATAGAAAGAGGGATAACACCTTCTTTTATATATTTGTAGGGATTTGGGAAGGCTTTTGGTATAAATTTAATAATATGTCAATTTTACTATAATTCTCTTTTTAATATTATATATATGTCAGTCATATTCTCCTATATATAAAATCACAATTATTAATTTGTGGAAATGTTTCAAAAGCATTGAAGGTAGAGAGAGGTATGAGGTATTGTTATTATTCTAATATTTATTATTTAGAATGTTCTTCATATTTTGAAGATAAATTCCAGTCATTATTTATTCCCTGTCATGTTGCCTTGGTTACAATTACTCATATTAACTGAAGCTGTCAGATGCTGCAGGCCGAAAATGAAGAGTGTTGGGTCAGATTACCACTGCATTACATAGAATAAAAATCTAGTTATCTTCCTATTTAAAGCTTTCTAAATTACCCTAAAATCCTCTTATTAGAAACATATTGCTTAAGTACAATATATATTTCAGTAATTTCCTTATTAGAAATTTCACTTCAAAATGGTGCCACTTATTCTACACTAGAGTATCTTGCCTTTTATAAATTCAGCCTCTTATTTAGATACTTTATACTGTACATGCATTTAAAATTGACTTCAATTAATGTGTTATTGCTTAGTAAGTAAGCAGACAGAAAACAGTATAGTATAAGAGGCAAATATGCCACATCATTCCACCATAAGTAACCTGGATATGCAATGGTAGTAAATCATACCTAGCTTGGAGAATAAGTTTTATTTTGTATTTTTCCCTCAAGGATGTGGGCTACAAAACATTTTAGAATCCCTAATGTCTATTGAAAAAATATGCACGTATGCCCAGAGGAAATGTTGTTAAAGAAAAAACTTATGAAAATACTGTTCATTTGTATATATATTGAAACACTTTTATTATTTTTTCCCTCTTAAGTCCTGTTATCCAAAGAAATGCAAAACCGTCTCCAACACCAGCATAAGGAACATTATAAAACAATGCTCTATCCCCATTGTTTTCATGAAATTATTTTTATTTTATAGCTAGGATACTTTTTTATGTTTGTGCCACTGCTTACCTCTCATTTAGTAATAATAGGACTGGCATGACCTACCTCATAAATTTGTAAAAAAATTAAATAATCTTGAAAACTACATTATATAAAATTGTAATTGCTTCTCAGTAGGAATTGATAGTACATATAAACTGTAAAAATATAATCTGAAACCACACTTCAGAAAATTTCAAATATCAGAATAGACAAGATTTAATATCATAAGAACTCAATCAAGGCTGCCGGATAAAAATCATGGAAAAGATATTTGAATTGAAAATCCTATTATGTGCATACCCAATGGTACACCCATATGCAAATGCAGAGACATAATTTTCACATCTTATTTTAGAGGTGAGGCTCTGGGTGCTTGAACAGGGAACTGACTTATAGCAGAATGCTTACTGCTTTGTTTTATTCCAAGTCTGATTGTTTGTAAAAAGATTCTTGCCCAAGGCCCATCCAACATGTTTGGATTAAAATTAATCTCCTTCATTCCATCCCAACAGCCCCAGTCTTAATCCAGCACCAACTCAAAAGTCCAAAGTCCAGAGTTTCATCTAAATCCGACATGGGTGTGCTTAAGGCATGATTAATCCTGAGGCAAATTTCCTTCAGCTATGAACCTGTGAAATCAAAACAAGTTATGTACTTTACAAAATACAATAGTGGGGTAGGCATAGGAAAGACATTTTCATTTCAAAATAAAGAAGGAGGCTAGAAGAAAGAGGTAACTGATAGCAAGTAAGTTCAAAACCCAACAGGGAACACAAAATTAATTTGAAAAACTAAAGAATAATCTTTCACTCTGCGTGCCACCCCTCAGATACACAGAGGTGAAAACTGTGCTCTCAAGGCCTTGGACAGCATGGCACATGGCTTTACTCAGCTCAGCCTACACTTCAGTTCACCCAGTCTGGCATTTGCACACTGGTATCTCTGCAGTTCTGGGGTCCCCATAGTGGTCCACTAGGCATGGCCTCGTGGGCACTCTCTGTGGCAGCTCTGACCTCGTATTTCTTTTTTGTTTACATTTTTATTTCAATAGCTTTGGGGATACAAGGCATCTTTTTTTTTTATATGGATGAATTATATAGTGTTGAATTCTGAGATTTTATTGCACCTGCCTCCCAAGTAGTGTACATTACACCTAATGTGTAATTTTTTTATCCCCAGCCTCCCTGCTACCCCAGCTCTGAGTCTCAAATGGCCATTATACCACTCTGCATGCCTTTGTGTATTCATAACTTATCTCCCACTAATAAGTGAGAAAATACCATTTTTGGTTTACCACTCCTGCGTTATTTGACTTAGAATAATGGTCTCCAGCTCCAACCAAGTTGCTGCAAAAGATGTGCAATTTGGAAAAATATTTTCTCCCATTCTGTGGGTTGTCTATCCACTCTGCCGATTTTATCTTTTGCTGTGCAGAGGCTTTTTAGTTTAATTAGGTCTCATTTATTTATTTTTATTTTTGTTGCATTTGCTTTTGGTGACCCCACATTTCTGCTCAGCATTGCCGTAGCAGAGACTCTGCGGTGACTCTATGTCTGCAATGCATCTCTGCCTTGTCTCCCAGGCTGTTTGCAACATGCTTTGAAATCTAGGCCCAGGCTGCCATGACCCTACAGCTCTTGTATTCTGTAAACCTGCAGAATGATCACTAGTTGGATGCTGCCAACTTTTATGACTGTACTTTCCAGACTAGAGACTTGAGCCACATTTGGGCTGCTTCAGCCACCGCTCAGGTAGCTGAGGAACAATATACTGAAATGCAAGGAGCAGAAAGCCAAGGAAGCTCTAGGCAGAGGCTCATTTTCCAAAACTATTCTGCCCTTTTAGAGTTCTGGTCTTGTTATGAGAAGGCAGTTTTGAAAATCTCTGAAATGTCGTCAGGGTCTTTCTCCCATTGTCTTGATCCCTTTTGTCAAGTACTAATCATCTTAGAAGACAGTCACTGGACCACGTTCTTGGTTTCTTCTGCTGAAAAACGTTTTCATTCTCTACCACATGGCCATTTGCTTTGTATTTTGTACTGTTTCATCTATTTTAATTATTTATTTATTTTTGAGACGGAGTTTCACTCTTGTTGCCTGTGCTGGAGTGCAATGGTACAATCTCAGCTAACTGTAACCTCTGCCTCCTAGGTTCAAGCGATTCTCCTGCCTCAGCCCCCGCCGAGCAGCTGGGATTACAGGCACATGCCACCATGCCTGGCTAATTTTTTGTATTTTTAATAGATACAGGGTTTCACCATTTTGGCCGGGTTGGTCTTGAACTCCTGGCCTCAGGTAATCCGCTGGCCTCAGCCTCCCAAAGTGATGGGATTACAGGGGTGAGCCATTGTGCCTGGCCATCATCTATTTTTTTATAACATTTCTACAAGAGAGATATTTCCTATTCCTTATGTCACTTAAGTAAAATGAAACTCAGACAAATTAATTATTTGCCTCAAATTGCACAACCAGGACTTGGCTACAGGTGCTGTAATGTCAAATCAATGATAATTTCTATGGCATAGGTGTGTTTTTTTATTATAAGAATGATAACTGAAAATAATGAAAGCAAAAACTTCCTATAAGATAGCAAGAAAATTTTTATTCCAAATTATATTTAAACTATTTTTAACACTCTTATTGAACACTGTAGATTTGATGAAGTACTTTACAATATTTTACTATCAGCTTTTCATATTATTCTTCCTGAGTGAAACCTTTTTTTCATATTATTTTCCCCTTTTAAACAGTATATATGACTTAGCAAGACCCTTTTAAAAATATTTGTTTCCTAAAATATGTTTTAAAAAAGTTTGTCTCCTTTCTTTCTCATCCCAAGAAGATTTAAAATAGATTAATTTTCTTTAATTTGCTTCAAAGAACAAAGGCCCTTTATGATAAGATCAGATTACCTTTCATTGAATCTCTGTTTCTAACCAGGTATCCAGAGATTGAAGAAAAAAAAAAATAGAGATAAAAGAAAGAAGTCCTAAAACTTCTGTCTAGGAGGGTGAATGTGCTCTGTAGTCACAGATTTTTCCATATTCTTGTCAACAAAATTGGAGAAACAAAGTATAAATCTAGAGCATTTTATTTGAGGATTAATAGATGCCAAAAGAAAATGGTAACTGAGTTCCCTATAAAGGGAACTCTAAAAGCTGTGGCTTTAGTAAATTTCAGGAAAAAAGGAAAGAGAAAAGAAAGAAATTTTCTCATCTAAAAAACAAGGATGTCAGCCTAAACTAACCTGGTCTTTCTTATAAACCAAATAATTTCAGAAATGTTACAATGAAGAAAGAGGCAGGACTTCTGGCTGGACAAATGAGGAGACTGGTGAATTTTTCCTTCCATGAAGCAATGATAAAACAGAATAAAGTTAATGAAAACATCTATTTTTATGCTCTTTTAATTGACCAAAGGCAATTTTTGAGAAGCTTTTCTGCTCTAGAACTGCTTCACTTTGGGTTGTGACAGTGAGAATTTGTAGTGCTCGTGCCTGTGGCTAATCCTCACAGTTCAATGTAGAGGTTTTGCCAGGGCAGGGAACACTGAGTTGATAGACAGCCAGTTTTGTTACTGATGTCAAAAGGGCCTCAAACTATTTGGAGTGATAATGAATTCTCCTAGGCAATGGCGTTGTTGATGAGATAGACAATCTTTGTGGTTTGTAAGTGGGGAGAGATAGTGGTTCTTCTTGCATGAGCTTGTGGTCATTGTTGAGGCAAAGACATGCTTGTTTGAGGCTCCATGCATGCAAGGTGGAAACTATAGAGGGCCCAAGCTTTCCATGTACTCTTACTCAACTCTGTTTGTGTGCAGAAACGAAGGATACTTGAAAAATACCAGCGGAAGGTAAAAGAGATAGATCAGACTGGAGAAAAAAATACCTTGAGGTTTGAATGTGTATCTCTAAACACCAGTAGATATAATAAAAGCCATACTGGTTCAAGGCTCTTGAACACAATTTATCTGAAATCATTAGCTTGCCACCTAATTAAACAGACACAAAATTGACTACTACAAAATCTGGCTTACATTTAAGCAAGAATTAAAAACAGGACAAAACATAAATGAACAAACAAACAAACAAAAACTTAACATGGACACGGGGGACTGCAAACCACGGAGGAGACAGATTTCATTGACTTAGCCCAGGTAAATCTAAACCCTAAAACAAGCAAACAAAAAATACAATGAACAAAGAATCCTAGCAAATTTTTTAAATGATTAAAAAAATCAATTTATAAGGAGAAATAGAGAATTGAGAGTTACTATGATATGCTGTCTATAAAAAATTGAGACATCCAAAGATATAGGACAGTTAAGGAGGGAAGAACAGTCAATAGATACTGGTTTTATCAAATAAAGACTTCAGAAAAGCTATGAACAATAAATTTAAAAATGGAAGAAAATCATGACTAAAGAGTTAATAGTGTAGTAACAGTGAAACAACAAACATAAAGCAAAATAAGGACAGAGAATTTATTTGAAGAGGACCAAATGGAAATTATGGAGTTTAAAAAATGCAATTGAAATTAAAAAAAAAATTCAGCAGAAGAGCTCAGCAGCAGATTTGAAGTGGCAGAAGAATTACTGAGTTTGAAAACAGAACAATACAAATTATTCAATTGAAGAAAAAAAAAACAGAAGAAAAATAAATATAGTAAAATGAGCAAAACCTTAGAAATCAGTAAATCACCATAAAGTATATCAATATATGTACGAAGAAAATCTCAAAGGAAGAGAAGGAAAAGAGACAAAAAATATTTGAAAAAATAATAGCTGACAAATTTCCAAACTGGTGAAAAATATTTTTGTATACTTTTCAATATAATAAATAAACCCTAAATCCTTAGTAGAATAAATGCACAGAGAAACATACCTAAATTTATTAACCTCTTCAAAACAAAAGGTCAGATCTTGAAAGCACCAAGAATAAAACAGCCCATTACTTATAAATTGGATCACTATCTAAAACAATGGAGCACACAAAGCAGTGGAGTGACATATTCAAGGTTCTAAAAGCAAAACAAACATACTTTGAAAATAAGGAATTCTCTCTCTAGCAAAACTCTCCTTTAAAAATTAAGGCAAGATAAGGAGACTTAGAAATAATAAAAGGCTAAGATATTTTGTTCATAGCAGAACTTCCTTTGAATACTAAAGTCCACAAGACTAAAAAGAATTCATATCAGACAGTAATTTGAACCCACAGAAATAAACAGAAAATCTCAGAATTGTTAAATACACAGATTAACAGAAGACAAAATATATGTTTGTTTATATCTTCTCTTTTCTTTAAAATATACGGCTGATTAAAGCAGTAATTACAATACTGTATTATATGGCTAACAATTAAAGAAAGTAAATCCAGAGCAAGAGGAAGAGAGGAAATTATAGAGATTAGAGCAGATATAAATGATAAGAAAATACAACATAAAAAGTTATTGAAACAAAAAAAAATTGTTCTTGGAATATGTTCACAAAACTCACAAACCTTAGCTAGACTAAGAAGAAAAGAGTGAAAACACAAATTACCAAAAGAAGAAATAAAACTAAAGATATCACTACCAACCCTACACAACTGAAAAGGATATAGCTGGATATAACTAACAACCTTATGACAATAAATTGGACAACCTAGATAAAATAGACACATTCCTATTAAGGTACCAACTACCAATATGACTCAACACAAACCACAAAATCTGTTAGACCCATATAATGAGTAAGAAAATTGATCTTGTAATTAGAAATAGTTCCCCCCAAATAAGCCCAGGCTCAGGTGGCTTGATGGGTAAATTTTATAAACTATTTAAACAATAAACAATTGGTCTTCAAACGTTTTTGAAGACGAGAGACTACTTTCTAACTTATTCTATGAGGTCAGTGTTATTCTAAGACCATATCTAGACAAAAGACATGACATAAAATGAAACTAAAGATAAGAATTCTTTGTAAAAAATACACAAACATTCTTAATAAGGACAAGGGTGACACCTCATGCCTGAAATCCTAGCAGTTTTAAGACCAAAGTGAGAAGATTGCTTGAGGCTGAAAGTTTTGAGACTAGAGTAGGCTAACATAGAAAGATTCCATCTCTACAAAAACAAGAAAAAAAAAAAAATCCGACACGATGGTGTGTGCCAGTGGTCCTAAATACTTGGGAGGCTGATGTGGGAAATTCGCTTAAGCCCAGGATGTTGACTGCAGTTAGCTATGATGGTACCACTGCACTCCAGCCTCTGTGACAATGTGAGGTCCTATCTCAAAAAAAAATAAAAAAATAAAAAATACAGAAAAGAAAATTCTTAATATAATATCTGCAAAAATATCAGCTCATTTGTTAAAAAGATTGTACACTATGACACTGTGATTTGTCTCAGGGATGGAAGTTTAATTAACATCTGAATACCAATTAATGACTTCATTATATTAATGTAATAAATCATGTTTGGTAATTTTTTTAAAAATAGTAAATACTCTAGCCTTTGCAGTCCAAGTGACAGCTATTAGAAATTATTCAACCATGCTGAGTTAGTAGTAAATGGGTATGTTTGTGTTCTGGTAAATATTTGTTTACAAAAGTGTTTATTCACAGGTGGAAGGTAGAACTTGAAACAAGAATTATGTTTGCCAATCCTAGGAGAAAGAGGGAAGGAAAACAACATAATCATCTCAAAGGAAAAAAAATTGTCAAAATCCTTTATCTTGTCATGATAAAAACTCACCCAAACACTTTGGGAGGCCAAGGTGGGCAGATCACAAGGTGAGGAGATCAAGACCATCTGATCAACATGGTGAAACCCCATCTCTACTAAAATAGAAAAAATTATCTGGGCGTGGTGGCACGTGCCTGTAGTCCCAGCTACTCGGGGGGCTGAGGCAGGGGAATCACTTGAACCCTGGAGGCAGAGGTTGCAGTGAGCCGAGATCATGCCACTGCACTCTTTCTTCTAATGGCAAATCCAGGTTTGCTTGATTGATGCAGTTTTAGTGTGGCAGCCCATACAAGAAGTGTCCTAGGAAAGATAAACTTAATTCTGACTTAGACATCTGGAATTTCTAGTTGTATTGACATAGTCCTTCATCATAAGGCTAATAATCACATAGCTGAGTACACTGCTCACCAAAGTTACCCACATGGATTAAAGTCAGGAATATATTCATGTAATTTTATAAAACCTTTATTTTTCCTCTTGTATGTGATCATTTCCAATGTAAATTTTGAGTGTAAGGAAGGGGCAGATTGAAAAATATAGTACAGTCATAGCTACTATAAAGAAGCATGCCTAGATTTTGGTAATGGAGAGAAAATAACAATCTAGGAACCTGAGGAGAGAGCTTCTCAGATGCTGGAAGGTGCTGGGGTCGGGGGAAGAGACATTTATAATCTTTGCCTTTTAAAATTTCTCTGTGAACCTTCCTTGTGAAGTAAAATACTGTGTACCTCTCCAAAACTATTGAAAGCCAGCTAAAAAAATTTAGCTAGGTTTGTGGTCAAGGAAGTGTTAATTTGGAAGACCTGGGTGGCTCAAAAAAATGTACATTTCAAAGTAAGGCCTGTGTCCAAGATGGTTTTCTGGCAGGATCCTGAGGGATAACTGCTAAGCCTTTGGAATATTCTGCTTGACAGAAGTGCTTTCATATGGCCTGATCAGTTGAGGTTGCCCTAACATTGTGATTTACAGTGAAGGACTCTTTGCTATAGAGCGGCTGAGTACGAGGTTAGTTGCACAGGCACTGCATACCTGTGCGACTGATCCTCCGTAAGATCCCTTTACTGCAAGGCATGGGTAAACTTCTCTGGTTGGCAACACTTCCCACATCAGACAGTCTTGCTGGAAGAATTACAATCATCCTCAGGAAACTCTACTGGGAACGGACATCTGAAAACGTGACCCTGTTTCCTTTGTACCTTGCCCCATGAACCTTTTCCCATTGCTGATTTTGACTGGTATCTTGTCACCATAATAAAATAATTACATTGAGTATAACAACTTTCTTTTCTATATATTTTTGTAGTTCTATAAGTCATTCTAGTGAATCACTGAGCCCAGGGGTGGTCTTGGGGCCCTCTGATACAGTGTACCATCCCCTGCTAGAGGCCTCTTACCATGCTGTAATTGCTGTTCCCCTGAACATTACTGACGATTCACTAGAAAAGATTAGAGGGTGGTCCGGGTTCTTCTACCTTCAGGCAAAACATTTCTCAATTCCTACAGATGTCTTCTCCTACTCCTATAGCTAGTTATTTTATGGGGCAGAGGAATCACTTGGCTTGTGATATAGAAAAACAGGATAGGTTGTACAGACTGGCCTAAGATACTTCATACAAACAAGAACTTAATTATTTGAAATAACTAGAAGCCCAAGGACAACCAGCTAGCCAAATGCATACCCAGACTGATTTAAGTCACACAGGAGGGTCCTCACAATTTTAAACAATATTTTCGTGTCAGAGACACCATGTGTGCTCCTCAGATTATACTTCTTATGTGGAAATCAGGCATTTTCTTGCCAAAACACCGTAACTTTCACTATAGGGGTGGTCATAAGAGACCTTCAAGGGTTTAAGAAAACAACAACAATAGATCATGTAATCCTGGATGGCTGCAGATATCTCCAAGAGGCATAAAAGACTCAATATTTTTGCAGGCCCTGTGGTCATAAATTTTTTCAAATGAATAAAAAGGTGGCACAAAATGTGTTCCTGACTTTCACTGAAGTGAATAATGATACAACTTGAGCCATGGAAATCATTCAGGTCTGACTCTCCTCACTAAACAGGGGTTGTTACAGATGATAGAATTGCCCTAGATTTCCTACTTGTAAGCCAAAGCAGAATCACACATTCATTAATACATCCTGTTACATCTGAATTAATTCCTTGGACCAAGAGGCATTTTCAATATAGAAAGAAAGCCACCTGGCATTTGCAGGTAGGCCCTGCTGGATTATGGGATTTGATTAGCAGGCTTATGCTGGGTCCCTAGGCCATGGCTGAGATCAATGCTGCAGATTAACCTCATCTTGCTGATTACAGTTTTGTTTTAAACTTAATTTCTGTATGAGAAAAATTGAACAGTTAAGGTCCCAGACTTTGTTGGTCAGATTAATTAGAGTGGTCAACAGAATAACACAATCATGGAAAATTTCATCAAAAGTCAAAAGAGTGTAGAAATTAAGGATGGATATTATTAAGAGACAGTTTTCCATGTTTTTTTTTTTTTTTCTTTTGGTGCATCTAGCAAGTCAGGCACTAACTGCTCTTTGTTCAGGACTTTCTTTCCAATGTTGTTTGTAAGTATAACAGCTTTGGAAGATGAAGATAGTGTCTCCCACTGGAGCAAAAGAAAAGCATGCTTGTTGACCATTATAAAGGTTCTGGTGCCTGAAGCCCAGCGCTGCCTGAGAGCATGTGCAGTAGGTATCCATCTGTGCCCAACCATGTCATTCAGGTGGGGTGGGGGGAAGTGAAGCAAATATGCCAGTGTGTATGCTGCCTTTTGTGCAGAGAGTGATACAGGCCTCTGTCTCTCACCTAGGAACCTTGTGTGTTCTACTAGTATCTATGAAAACAGACTAATTTGTTAGCTTGTAAGATGAAATATATGATCATTCACAGTAACAGCACACAGAGTAGGAGTAATTCTGCTTGGGATCATTCAAAATATATCCTCCATGGCTATCATAAAAAATCACATTTGAACAACTCCTGGGAAGTTTTTGTCAAATTCAAAAGAACATAGGCTTTGGAATCAGAAGGATCAGAAAAGAAAATCCAGGCTCTCTATTTGAACATTATAGTAATATCCATAATGTAAGTTGTTATGATGAACAAATGTAATTGTATTAATAATAAAGCTATTATTTAGCACCTGGTCTAATAGAATCAATTGATTGTTTTAACTGTTTCTTAAAGGGTTGGAAACTAAATTGAAAGGCACATAAAAAAAATGAGCACAACTAAAAACATTGTATAGAATACATGTAAAAGTTACATACTTATTTAAGAAACTGAAAATAAACCAAAAATAAAAACAGAAAAAGCCTATAATTATATCATATAAAACAAATAATTGTTAATATTTTAACATATGTTCTTTTTAATATTATTTTAAAAATTAGATTTTAGAAAATAGAGTGTTTTGCATCCTGAAGTAGAAGCAGCTTGATATTGGTTCTGGTGAATTTATTTTCAAGAAAGAAAATATGTTAATATCACAATCCAGAAAGCTTGGCTATTGAATTTTTGTTAAATCTACCAGTTAAGAACATAAATGGAACATTCATAGAGACTTTTCCTTAGCCCAACCATCTGGACTCCTGCTGTATTTTGATTAAAAGCAAAAAACCCATTTGACTAAAACTTATAATACACTTAAATTCCAGGCTTCTATAGAAAGAAAACCACAGATAAAATAACATGTAAAAACTGTGAAAAAGTCATTGTTGCATCAAAAAATTCCATTAATTATAGTAATTATCTGTGATTGGAACTCTTAAAACATCTGCAATGAAACAAGTGGCTATGCTTAAACATGTTCATTTCATATTTCAATCACTTAAATACAGCTATTGTTAAGGAATTAGTTGGAAGTCATTAAGAAAGCAACTTGCAAAAAACCAATTCTGCCATATGACAAAGACAAAACTGAAGAACTAATAAAAGAAAATGTGCCCAAACATTATGATCTTCATCATTAAATATAAATCAGTATAAAAATGAAGAACATCCAGTTGACAATTTCAATTATACTTTATTATTTTGATATTAAGATCATTAATTCTATCAGCTAATTAAAATCTGAAATAATATAATTGTAATAACTCTTCATTCAGTGAAGACAGAAACTATATATTTATTCAATGAACACTTTGTCGGGTAACTTCTATATACCTAGCAATGAGGTTGTCATCATAGGTATGGAGAAAATGTGATGCTTCCAATTCTAATAACTCATTTGAAGCACTGTATGTTTGGAATTCAAAATACCTTCGAAATTGAGAATAGATATTGAAAATATCAAAGATATATGACATCAATTTTGTGTGTGATACTATATTGTTATAATAAAAAGCAACTTACAATTAAATATATTACTAAATTGAAAAGCTGAACAAATACTATGTGCATCATCACAAAGAATAAAATAAAGAATGATAAATATATTAAATGAGAAGAGTATTCCACATGGGTTGTAATACTCTTCTTGTAATACTTATAATATTATATACGCCTTTCCAATTTCTAAAATTGCATCAATGCACAACTATTTATTTTGTACTCTAAAATACTTATTTTTAAAAGAAAAAGAGTCTTACGTCCCATTTTCTCATGTTTGTATCATATTGAATAAAGCAGTATAATTAATGCTAATATACAAGTATAATTAAGACAGAAAGACTCAAATCAGATGACATGACTTTTGGTCTGGGTCATCCATTAATGATCTCTTTGATTCTGAGCATAAGGTTTTGGGCCTGTTTTCCTCTATTTGTATTTTGATAGATTTTGACTGGACAAACTCTATAATCTTTTTCATCTCTAAGAAAATAATTATTATTCTTAAATTGTATGAGAGTTATATAATGCCAAGCTACTTCTAAAGCATATTTTTGGGGAAGAATGAATCAGTCTAAACTGGGGAGGTGCTGTCTTCTAAAAATGAGACAAATGAGTTAAGACCAGGGATACTTCAACTTACTGACAGACTTGCTTCTAACGGTCTGTGTATACACTGAATTGTTCTAAATGTTTACCCATGTAATGTTAAAAATGTTTTCCCTGTACTTCTCATTGATTTTCAATTAGATATGGCTCTCAGACTTTTAGCAGTAAGTTTTGGAGGCTTTATATTTCCATTCATTATATTAAATGATGAAGAAATCTGTGAATAAACAATTCAGAATAATGAAGCCCTTCACCATTTCAGCAAGGTCTATAATAGTGATTTGCTTAGGTAAATGGAAAAATATTAGTAAAATATTCATCCCAGTAGTTAATTGTTTAATGGCTAATGTGAAATGGAGTTTACTGTCTTAGATAAGACAAAAGTTAGAATTTTTTTCTATAAACTCCTACTTTTAGAAGATATTTACTATTTTAAATTATTAGGACACTGAAGTATGTTTTTCTTGATTGAATAATTCATTTATTCATTGAGAATATATTTTATTGAAAAGCTATCGTGTGCTAAGGACTATTTCAGATGCCAAGGACACTGACAGTGAAAAAAAATACCATCAACACTACACCCACAAAAATCAATGCCTTGATTAAGCTTATATTTGATTCATGAAGAAGAAAAAATATATATATAATATGCAGTATAGTTTTAATGATAATTTCAAAGGAAATACATAGCAGAAAAGAGAAAAAGGAATTAAGGTACAGTTACAAATAGGGTGGTATCAAAGAAATACTGAGAAAGTGACCTGTCTAGATGGTGGATGTTACAAATAAAAAGGCTCAAAGTCAGACGTGTCCCCTGCAATTTCTGACAATACCAAATTGGACTCTACGGTTGTCGAGCAGTGCAGTGCATAAGGGAGAGTAGCAGAAGATGAGGTCAGAAAGGGAACAGGGCAGATTGGGTGATCAGAAATCACAGGGGTAAGGGAGCATTGAGCTTTAGGAGCAACTATGAGTCTTACGGAGACCTTAGTTTTATTGAGTGATATGGGAACCCACTGAGAAATTTTGATCAGAAGAATAATATTAACTTACTACTTGGAACACAGGAAACCAAGAGGGAGAATACTACAGCAGCCTGGAAGCTGGTGAAAAATGATGGCAGCTCTATCTAAGGCGGTAAAAATTAGTGAAGAAAATAAGCTCATCTGGGACTATTGAAGAGAGAAATGTATTTGCAGAAAGAACATGAAAAGTCATGAACCACTCCATGGGTATTGCCCTGTGCAAGTTGAAGCAAGGGAGGAAGGTAGAAAGAGTAAGTTACAGATTTTTTTTTCTTTAAACCAACACTTATAAACATAACTGTAAAGTGAATAAAAATAGGTAACTTCTCCTGCCATGCTTCATGCATCATGTTGGGACAAGCAGCCGAAGTTCCTGAATCAATAATCATTTTTATTATACTGTTCCAGAGAAACAATGTATAAAAACATATTCCAGTGCAATTTCTATGTAATCTGTTCCTCCTGTCCCATCAAGTGTGACAGTGTATTATTATGTATTGACAGAAAACATCAATATGGATGATGTTAGACAGTGGGAGGAAAGCATTTTTATGTGCTAGTTTTGTCTTTATAATAACAGCATTGATCTGTATTTCAGCTTACCCGTTTTCAGCAACTCACAACTAATTTGCCCGTATCTACATTGGTGAGAGCAATAACATGGTGAATGTCAGATGGGATCTGCAATTCATAAAAACAGCTCCCCAGCCCAATGATTTTTGTCAAATGTGAATTAATTATTAATCTGATTTGTCCTTCTTTGTTCAGAGCTCTACAAATGTTACTAAATCAGGGTCTGCTCAAACTTTTAGTAGAATTGATGTGATAATAAGCAGCTACTTTTTGATTTGCTTACTTTCCTCTTGCCTGATGAATACAATATCCTTGTATTTTTGTGGCCTTGGGATTATCATTTACTTGATTTTAAAATTACTCACTCAAAATGAATTGTCTGCTTAGTGATTTTAATATTTTATATCTCTTCTTTGTTTGAAACTTTCAGCATTCTTCTTTAAAAAATATGAAAGCTTTTTTTCTATTCTCAGGTCAACAGATCCTGGTGATGCTGAAGAAAAAGGAAGGCTTGGAAATTCAATTAAATCCATTAATAGTTACAAACCCACTATTTTAAAGAAAATCACGTTCCTTATCTATGTTATTATATTTTAAAATATCTGGTGACAAAGACTCTTTCTCCTTGACCTAACTTCTTTTTTAAACATTTTCTTAAAAACTTTTTTTAGAGACAGAGTCTCACTCTATTGCCCAGGCTAGAGTACAGTGGTACGATCATAGTTCACTGTAACCTCAAACTCCTTGGCTCAAGCAATCTTCTCACCTTAATCTCCTGAGTAGCTAGGACTACAGGTGTGTGCCACCATACCCAGCTAATTTATAAACTTTTTGTAGACCATGATCTTAAACTCCAGGCCTCAAGGAATTCTCCCACCTTGGCCTCCCAAAATGCTGGGATTACAGGCAGCAACACAGCCTTTAATGTAACTTTAATCAAGCTTCTCTGAACCCTCTGTTGGACTAGGCCTGATCATAGTCTTTCATTGCTGTTCTTGTAGAATCCAATTTGAGCAAGAATCCTATTTAGTCAGGTTAGTGACTAAAAAAAAAAAAAAAAAAAAAAAAAAATTTCTTTTTATCTGACCAACTTCTACACCTGAACTAATTCCTCATCCTCCAGATTCAGTATCTTCTCACCCTGTTTCCCTTCAGCAAAAATTCTGTTCACTTGGCCTAGCAAGAATACTCCTTACCTCTGATACTTTCTCTTGGTAACTTTTCATCCTGTGACCCACTCCCCAAATTTATTCTTGTTGGGAGTCAAAATTGATCCCCATCTCTCTTTTACCTGAAGACTATTACAGTGTTCCCTATATATACTGAGATAAAAGTCCTCAGTATCATTTTAAAAGAATAGTTTTTCTTTTCTTTAACATTACTTCACAGGCTTATAATGAGCAATTTACAAGATAGCATATATAGAATTCTGAGCAGAGGACCTGGCCTTAGTTTCTGCCAACTGTTTTTTCAGAGTGCCTGTTAGGTTGGAATGGGAGACAGACTGTGTGCCCTTTAAATCAAATCACTTCCCTTTAGAGATGACAGAGAGAATGCTGGCTATTTACACACAGTATGCTCACTATTTTGATCTATTCAGCTAGGGATTTAGTCAAATTACGAACTGAATTTAACCGAATTACTAAGTGAAAAACAAGCACATTTTATTAATTCTCATGTGAATGCTTACATTAAATCATTACACTAGTCACCTGATCCATTCATCTACAGATAAAACCTATAAGGAAAGCTCTACATTCAAATGATTTGCATCCCCCAGTTAGAAGCAGAGAAATTTTATATCCTTCTGGGTTACGGTGCTTCTTTTTTTTCATATAATACATTGGCTGAATTTGAAAGTAGCTAGAAGTCCAGAAGGCTGAGTGGCCATGTAAAATTTTATTTTAGCTGAAGTATGAACTGGGCTTTCAGAGGTTGTACAAAACAGCCTGGCTTCTCAGTTCATACACATGAGAGTGACAAGCAGAAAATTAGACACCTGGCAACTACAAGTGTTTTGGTTTTATGTTTTTAGATACATGGCCAAGATTACTTTTGTGACTGCCAAATTGCTACCTTAATTTAAAAGCAGGGAAACACATTAGATTTTTACCACCTAGAAAATCATGTTAAATCGTTGCTTGAAAACGTCTTCATTAGTAGAGAGAAACTAAAAAAAAACTTTCCTACCAGAATTAGATTCTGTCCTTGTGTAGGATTGAGACCTTGAGAAATGCCTGACAACACTGCCGAAAACTATGCTTGAAATGTTGATTTCATTGCTAGAAGCCACTTAGGGCAAAGTATATTACTGAGTGGCATAGGGGTTAATACAGTTATTTGCTTACTTAGTAGTGGTAAGTGCAACTCAAACTTCTGTATTTTTGTTATTTTATTTATTTATTTTCCATTTTACTTACAGGATGCTTTTATGTGGCTTCTGTACTTAACGCAATCCTGAGATTTAACACAGGATGGAAAAGAAGGCATTATAAAGTTTAGTAAGGTAGATCAAAACTAAAAGTGACACTTAACTCTGACATCCATTTTAAATAAAACATAGAACAGTGCATTTGAATTAAATAAAATCCAAGAGGCAAATATGTTACTTATGTTTCCCTGTGAGGTAGTCAGTCATCATGATATAATATCTGTATATAAAGAAAAAAACTGATGAAAAAAGTTTGAGAAATTTATCTTACTGCTTGATAACAATATACATCTCAAGAAAGGGGGGGGGCTTAATGCCCAGTTTATGAAATAATGTCTTTTTTTCCCTCCTTTTTATTGCATTTTCAAGTTTATTTAAGCTAGCCAATTGTGACATGAATTTGGTTAAGCAAAAACAAATATGCTTGGAAATGCGATGAGAGCTTTTGTGTGCTTTCTCATTTGTCTATATAGTTGCTCCCTGCCCATCTACTTGCCTACACAGTGTTAGGATATCTTAGTCCATTAAGGCTGCTATAATAAAATACCATAGACTAAGTGGCTTATTAACAACAGAAATCCATTTCTCACAGTTCTGAAGGCTGAGAAGTCCAAGATCAAGGCACTGAGAGATATGGTGTCTAGTGAGGGCCTGTTTCCTAATTCCTATAAGGCAATCTTTTTGCTGCATCCTCACAGCCTGTGGAAAGGGCTGCAACTCTTTGAGATCTCTTTTATAAGAGCACTAATCCCATTCATAAATACTCTAGCCTGATGACCTAATTACCTCCCAATAGGCACAACTTCCTGATACCATTGCCTTGTGAGTCTTTGTGGGGAGGAAGGTGGCCTTCAGAAAATTATAATATCTGTTGCTCAGCATTGGCCTTATCTTGGTTAGACATTAACAGCGAGGAAGATCAGAAAAAAGAAGTGAGGTTAAAATGGCAGCTACAGGTCATTGGTGCCCAAAGACAAATTATAACAGAAAGGATACTCAAAAATAAGCCCCTTGTCAGGCACTTGGTGCTTAAGTTTTTCAGAATTGGCTATAATTGGTCTCTCTACAGGGGCAGAATTGAGCATGGAAATGGGACCAGCTTTTGGAAAGGAAGCAAGATGGAGAAGAGAAATTGAGGTGAATGCTAATAGAAACTCTTTCTGCCAACATGTAGGAAGGAACTATGGAGGACTAATAAATGAACCAAAAATATTAATGGGGAGATTTAGATTCAGTAAATAATTTTTATAAAGTAGGCTTATTTCACCACCAGTCTGCTGCTCCAAAAGATGGCAGGAAGAAGGAAGACTAACAGTCTCAAATTATGTAAGATAGCTATCACCTCTACAGTAAACATTTTTTTCCTTTTGGTCATCAAAAATTAAACTAAGAATAAAGATTTTCTCCACATAAAAACATCTTTCTTCCAGAATAATTGATATAAAACCAATAAATTATCCCAGGTGATATTGGGTGATCACCAGAATTTGAGGAAAGATTCTAGTATTTTACATTCTAAATTATTGTTTTCTTTTTTCTACAGGACTGAAAATTTTTATTTGCTTATGACCTTAAATGTATATGGAAGTTTCCTTTTGAAAGTCATATTTATGGTTTGCATGCTTATTTAAACAATAAGCTTTTAAAAATCATTAGGTCAATTTACTTTTCTTCCTTTTTTTCTTACAATTCTTATATATCCCCTTTACACATAGCCAATCCCTGAAAACTTCTGATATAGTCAAAAGTATTCTATTTGTTTGTTTTATTAATATCTCTTACTTTTGTAGAGGACCTCTAGAGAGCAGAGGCTGTATCTTTTTCATTTGCATATTACAGTGCTTCATATATAGTGTCTCGGTACATAGTAATATTTTTTGTTCAATTAATGAATCCATGAACTCATTTCATGTGAAATTATGGAAAGTAGGATAATCTCCCCTATAAGAAATATTGGGAAGTAGATTATTCCAGTCATCTGTTTCTGTGTAACAATTTATATAACACTTAACTGTAATTCTCTTGGTCAGGAATTTACACAGGGCTCAGCTGGGTGGTTCTTATGATCCAGCTGGTAATAGTCATCCAATAACTGGGCTGGGCTAACACTGGGCTGATAACTGGGCTCCTTGTCTCTCCATGTAGACTCAAGGCCTCTCCAGTGGGCTGGTTGGGCTTTTTAAAGGCTAATTCAGTGACTCCAGAAGCCACAGCAAAGGCACCAGTCTCTTTGAATTTTAGATTCAGATCTGCATAGGTTTACTTCCGCCACACTCCCCTGATTAAAATAGTCGTAAGTCAGCCCAGATTCAAGGCAAGGAAAAATAGACTGTATCACAGGGGGTTAAGTGTAAAGAATTTGTGACCATTTTCAATCTGCAACATATGAGGAAGAAAAGAATTAACAAGTTATATATTTAATCTCATTCTCGTGCCTGCATCACATTATATCCAAAAAAAAAAACTTGAATAGAAAAAATACTTTTCAGAAAGGCAACGTATTTGTTCATATTTCTTAAGCAAATTTTAGCAGAGATTTCCCTGGCCTTGATTATTTTACTTGTTTAAGTTCTTTCAATGTCTAAGTTATACTGATGTATTCTTTTCACTATCTCTGTCATTATCTTTTTTCATTTTTATTCTGACTGTTGTCAACCCCCAAAACCTCGCCAAGTCCATAGTTGTCCATGTACTGTATCAATGCCTTTCTAAATAGAAGCCAGGAAGAAGGCAGACAAGGCTCCTAGAATCTTTCTCCACTGACCCATTGTCCCTAGTCCATGCGACTTCCAGATTTTCTTTCTCTCATTATTATTTTATCATATTCCTGCTCATAAACCTATCAAATTCAATGCAGGAATTCCTCAGAGATATTGCAGATCTGGATCCACTTCACTACTGTAAAATGGGTATCACAATAAATCAAGTAAGAAATTTTGTGATTTCTTAGTGCATATAAAAATTATGTTTACACTATACTGTAGTTTATTGCATGCAACTGTATGTCTAAAAAAACCAATGTGCATGCCTCAATTAAAATGTGCTTTATTGCTTAACATTGTTAACAATCATCTAAAAATTAGCTCTCACACTTCTCCCATGAACGAAAACTCTGTCTGTATGATATTCCTCAAATGTGATTTGCATTCTTCTTGACCTCTGCTTTGGCTGATGTCATTCCTATTGTCTAGCATTCCATCCCTCTGGCTCTAACTATGGTACCAGTTATCTTTTGGGCCCTGGCTAAAATGCCACTATTTTTGTGAAACTATAGCTCTCATGATTACAAATCATTTATTCCAAGAATTTCTAATGACTTTTAATGTACTTTTTAATGCAGTTCTTACATAATACCTCCCCATTATATTAATATTTACAAAGCAATTGTTCTTTGTAAAAATAATACATTCCTAATGAGTGGAAAGTCTGATTTGCACACTGTAAAATCTTAATAGATGTTGTAATGAATAAATGAATGAATCAAATAATTCATGATAGAAACTTTTTCATAATAATTTATTCATTACAAATACATATACAATAAAGTGGCAAATTAATTTTTAGAGAAAAGCTGGAATAAAGTTCAGCAGAGAATCCAGACATATGATTAGGAAAATCACTTCTCTAAACAAGAAGGGAAGAGTTTCTTACCAAAGACAACATAATGAAAATAGTCCTCAGATATAAAAATTCCAAATGTAAAAAAAGAAAGTTGAACCATATTTGATTCAAATATGATCAGATGCTACATCAAATTCAAGTATATCTGTGGATTTTAAATGAGTTTGCAAACATGTCCTCATGCACAGTTATTAAAATTTTAAAATATATTTAATTGTAAAAGTTAAGAAAACGAATATGCAGTTTTAGTTTGCTTTGTGAATTTGAATATTTTGAGCATGAGCAATGCTATTTTTGAATTTCCAAATATAATCAACAATGCACAATTTTTATTAAAGCTGACTGACGTACAAACCCCTTTGTTTGAATTTACGAAATATTTGTTTTCCAAAACGAGAAAGAGCTGAGTTTATTAAAGCAATGCAATTTTTGCACTTGGAGAAATAGATTTTTACTGTAAGATATCCTTTTTTAATTTTGAACAAATGATACTAAATGTTACTAGAGAAGTAGCCCAAAATATTGACGTCAATTGTGCTGAAGTTTCACAAAAGGTTTAATTTGAATTGATTTTCAGTTCTAGTAACATTATTACTAGTTCACCTGTGATTAACTAAATCATATTATTGATTGCTTTGACATAAGAAAGTCCTGAATTTGGAGTTTTTGCATGGCTAGAATAGATATGAACAACCTTGAGATATTATTAAAAATGTTTTAAAGTTTTTAACACTTAAAAGAATGTCTTGCTTTGCACTAATATAATTCATGTTCAGTCAGTAAATAGTTCTAATGATTTTAGTCCCATATTGTATGTCTCTTTAGGAAGTCCCCCAGCATCTCAAGGGCAGTATATAATATGATATAGAAATTTCAATGGCTTTTTTTCCAGAACTATGAAACAATTTGGCAGTAGCTATAAAATGAATATCAATATACAGTCTGGTAGCCATACGAAACTTGTCAAAATTTGATCAACATATAATTTTCTGCACTTCCCTTTTAAAATTTTATGTCTCTCAAAATGCCTTCTTTTTTCCTTTGAAGCACTCAAAACTTGCAACTCTACATCTCCTATTTTATTTCTATTCAGTAGTTTATAAATGTTCTAATTCAATATTGTATCTAAAATATTGTTGAACGGTCAAGTTGAAATATGTTTAGGGAACAAAAATATTTATGATAATAACCACAATAACTACAAAATTCAGTAGAATATTGTTCAATAGAACATTGACTGTACTTTGAGTTCTATAGTGATCTTGTTACATACATTATTTTACTCTGTGTATTGGCGGTGATCACATGGGAAGGTAACATGTAGTTGTTATGTTTCCTTGTCTTTTGTTTATTTGTTCTTTGTTGTTGTTGTAGGTGGGATCTTGCCGTGTTGTTTAGGCTGACCTTAAGTTACTAGACTCTAGTGATCCACCAACCTCGGCCTCCTAAGTGCATATTCCTTGGTCTATAGATGAAGAAATGAAGGTTCAAGAAGACTGAACATCTGGACTAATTAAATGACAACTAAATGGCAGACATGGGATTCAAGCTCAGGCCTAACAGATGCAAAGTCACAGGCACATGTCAAATATGTACAAACTATTCACTCATCAATTCAGTCAGTAGAAGTCTGAATTTCTAATACGTATCAGGAACAGCATAAAAGGCTGAGAGGGGTCATTGCAATGGCTCATGCCTGTAATTCCAGTACTTTGGGAAGTTGAGGCTGGCCAATCACCTGAGGTTGGGAGTTCGAAACCAGCCTGACCAACATGGATAAAACCTGTCTCTACAAAAAAAGAAATGCAAAATTAGTTGGGCATGGTGGTGCATGTCTGTAATCCCAGCTTCTTGGGAGGCTGACGAAGAAAAATCGCTTGAACCCAAGAGGTGCAGGTTGCGGTGAGTCTAGGTCATGCCATTGCACTCCAGCCTGGGCATCATGAGTGAAACTCCATCTCAAAGAAAAAAAAAGGCTGAGAGGGAAACCATAAAAAGACAAGATCCATGTGCAGGTTCAATTTATTTCAACAAAATTTTAATTATTTGCCATATACTAGTAGTTGTGTGAGACACTACTGACACATAAAAAGATAATTTAAAAAAACACAGAAAATTCAGTAACATACTATACTAGGAGACTGTAAAAGGACAGAGGACAAATGGAAGATAGAATGACTTAAAATTGGGGTGATCGTTTACTTGATTTTTTTTTTTTTTTTTTTTGAGACGGAGTTTCGCTCTTGTTACCCAGGCTGGAGTGCAATGGCGCGATCTCGGCTCACCGCAACCTGCGCCTCCTGGGCTCAGGCAATTCTCCTGCCTCAGCCTCCTAAGTAGCTGGGATTACAGGCATGCGCCACCAGGCCCAGCTAGTTTTGTATTTTTAGTAGAGACGGGGTTTCACCATGTTGACCAGATGGTCTCGATCTTTCGACCTCGTGATCCACCCGCCTCGGCCTCCCAAAGTGCTGGGATTACAGGCTTGAGCCACCGCGCCCGGCCTCGTTTAGTTGAATTTTAAGGGAAACAGGAAGCTTTTACCCATTTGGAAGCTTTGGGAGAGGTTTCCAAATAGATGTGAATGCATATGCAAAGATACAGAGATGAGAAGGTATGCACATAAGCTCTTCCTGTTTCTTAATAAAAAACTTGAGATGAAGCAGGAGAACTAGACAGGACGGCATATAAGAGAAAGTTTTGTTTGCCCAAACAAGCAATGTTATTATATACCTTAGTCTTGGCTCCGATATTCCTGTTTTACTGGACTACCTCTCAAATCCGGTCTCATTCAAATTGCAAACTTTTACCTGTCGGAGGCTGAAGAGCCTAACACACGAGATTATACACTCTAGAACCCTTTTAGCATTGGGTTCAAATGTCAGTGTTACCACTAACCAGTTGCATAATTTGGGGCAGGTTTATTTTCTTTTTTCCACTTTATTTATCATACAAGGTAGCTTTTGCATTAACATAATTAACAAATTTTATTATTACAGTTTCTTAAAACTTCAGGTCCTGCATTAAGTTTTTGGACTATTCCTGAGAATTACTTCCTTACTTCTTTTTGCCTTCTCTTCGGCATATATGTAGTAAAAAATGTAATTGCATACAAAATGGAGGTGTGGTTTATGGTATGAAAAGCTAGTATTTAGAGGCTGCATATTTTTGCTCAAACAATTGAAATAAATATATAATAGAGTTCACCCCCTTACTGGCTGAGAAACAGTACAACAAATATTACATATGTTATGTATTTAATTATACACACACATGAATACAATGAGTTAACAGCATTATCTTTGAACTTCTGCAAAACAGCTAAAGAACTGTAAACTGCGTAGTTCTTTCACTTCTTTTGGCAAAAAGTGTTTATAATTATAAAAGTATTTTCATAAAATATATAAAACATAACATTTATTGTATGAAATACTTCCCCATTGAAATATTTTTCACATTGTAATGTAAGAAAGTATTATCCTTCAATGAACAATTGTAAAATTATACAGAGAAAACAATTCTGAACTGGTCAAAATCTCATTAAAATTGTATGAGGAGAATTATGTATGTCCCATTTACAATTTTTCTTTGTAACAGAATATCAAGTAATCCGTGATTTGAGAGCACACTTTAGTTTTATCCTAGACCTACTTGACCTTGTAAGTGTTTCTTGATTTTAAAGGATGACATTTAATTAAAACTGCCTTGCTGAAGTACGGTAATTATTGGTGCAGATAAAAGAGATTTACAGAAACTCAAGCCAGTGGATTGGTAAGAGCAACACAGATTTTTCTTAACATCAGGATGTATCATTTGCAAAATGTGATATACTATCTAGCTTTGTATCATTTAAAAACACATTAAGTTTGCTGGTTGAATTAACACACATGATTGTGGAAGAGGCATTTCAATTAAGCCCAAAGTCAAACAGACTTCAAGAATTTTCTACCTTTATTTGCAATGCTTTACATAAAATTATTCAACCATTACATTGAAGAATGAGAACTCATGAAGTATGAAATCGGACCAAAATCTATCCCTTTAATAGATGATATCTTTCCTTCATAGTTTGCTGCTCTTCAACGAATGACATCTGATAATATGTATGAATAATTGCTGAATTTACTGCTCATTACCTCTTTAAAAATCCAAGAAAGTACTAAACACAGTTTGATTCTTTCATAAGAAAATGATTTTCATTAAAAGGTTAAAACCAAATAAGTGATTTTTATTTTTAATTTAGTAGCTTAGCTACTTTTTGCAGTACCAAAATACTTATGATTACTCTTTCAATTGTACTTCTGCAGACTTTTAAAAACTCAAAAAGATCATGTATTCCTCTCACGCAACGATTTTAAAATTCCTTCAAGTAATACATCAGATAAATATTATTTTTTTATTTTCCCAGAAAAGTATGAGTTATCCTCTAATTCTATATTCATAAAGATGTTATGCAAAAATTATGCATGCATATTAACCCTACGTGTTTCATGTGTTAAATCTAAGATGATATTACTATTTTTCAGCTTGATATTATCCTAAGATTAGATATAAAATTATTTTAAACAGTTTTTATTTATATGTATTTTTAGCAGCTAATATCACTGCAAAGTAAAATATTAGCATCTTTTTAAGCCAATTTTACTCTTATTGACATTGTTTTACTTGTACTCACATTAGCCTATTTTACCAGGTTCTACATGTTAACACAGTAGTTCATAATAATTTATTGTTAACAAGAAGATAGCAGGTGTTTAGCATATTGTATTCTGAATTGGTACCCATGTATAATGAATTTCCTGGTCCTTGAGGTATTTAAAGGATGTTTTCAGAAGTAGTCTAATGACTGAGATGATAAATGAGTTTTATAACTTTAGCTAACTGAATCTTTTCTTTTTTCAATAGAGATGACATATATCATTTTTCCCACATAAATCCTGGGTTATTCTATCATTCCAATTTATTTCTATAAACTCTAAGTCAGATAGAACAGAGCTTTACTTTATTCAAGTGAAACTTACGAGCTGTATGCAGTAGACACATTATTATGATCATCTACAGGAACAGCTTTTGATTTCATTTCATGACACTGAAATATAACCTTGAATATTAAAAGAGCCTGTAGTGTTATAAATATGACTTTGATGATAATCATCATTATCATCATCTAATGTACTCAGAATCAATAAGCCTATATACTTAGAGATCCAAATTAAAATTAAAAAAGAAAAATGAGATATAAACTTCAGGTAAAATATACTTTTCTTAAACATTTATATGTGCAGGGCAGTTGAAAATGGAAACAGCTGCATAACAAGAAATGCTTGTTACTCAAGCAGATTCTCATCTACTCTTTTCATCATAAAATGTAAAGCACACAATAAAATACTTTGGTTAGAATATCCCTTTGCACAGATTGAATGAATCGCCACTGCTTTCCAAAAATATGTTTCCTTCAATTCCTACTCCTCAAATCTTTTTACCACATTTACGTTCCAAACAATTTTGGGCAATACAATTGCTTTCATTATTATTTTCAATTCTGCTAAAGAAGGAAAAAAAGAGATAATGCAAACAAATCAAAATTTAATTACCATTTTAAAAAATACCTGTTTTTATCTCTGTTTTAGATTAATAAATATTTTTTTAAAATTGTTATATTTATAAATATATTTTAAAACATATTTAAAATATTTTAACTTAAAAATAACAATATTTTGTCTTTACTCAATAAATTGAAGTTTGATAATATTAAAATAACTTTCTTAATTTCATATAGAAGTGTTTTTTACCCATTTTTTTCATTAAGTACTTCTAAATGGTACACACCCATGGCTGACTGAAAAAATAGATAGATAACGGGACATTAAGATAAGGGGTAAAATGAACATCACAATTCTTAGCATAGAGTTGTACAAGCTAGTAAACTAACAGGAAATTAATGAAGAGGAAATGAGGGAAAGTGCAGTGGAAAGAGAGATTGAACTGACAGACCCTGAAGCAGATGAGCTCTTTTCATCTGCTTCACTGAAACCAGTGAAGATACACAGCCTAGAAAGGTAAATGATTAGTAGCCAACCATAAATAAAGGCACAGAAATACATTCAGCTAGAAGAAAAGTTGAGGGCACACACAATTTAAGAAGTGATCATGCTTTTAATTAAGAGACTGAGTTACCTATAAAGACTGAGGTGTTTAGACACTGCAAAAGAAGGAAAGAAAAGGGGCATCAACTAGGGATGTTAAAATTATTGCTAAGTTTTAGCAATAGTTTATTAATGTCGACTGAGAATCAGTGTTATTGACATGCAACTCATGAATGGAACACATAGGGGGCTTTGACTGCATTTTTAATGTTAAATGCTAACACCATTTTTGCTCCAACTCTCCCTCTTCACCTTCTTCCCCATATCTTGGTAAGCTAGTAAGAAAGCCTGCTTGCTTCTTCCTTCCTTTTGGACAGGAAGGTCAAACCATGTAGGAACCATTACCCCAGCTGCAATTCCTGACCATAGAAACTCCCTAAACCAGTTTTCTTTCCTTGTTTCTTTGGACTTGCTTGAGACTTGCCTTGTTCTCCCAGAAAAGCTCATTACCAGAGCAATAAACTTTTTCATATGCTATTGAGGTGTGTGTATGTCATCATAGGTCTTGACATCTGTAATTAAATTTTGGGTGGGGAAGACAATTCTCTTTCTGTAGGGGGTGACCCAGATAGTTTAATTCAATAAAGCCCTGCCACAATATAATAACTGAAGCCCAAATATTTTACCGAGTAAGATAGAGTGAGATTTTACCATGTAAAATTTATACCGGGTGAAAAGGTTTTCTTACTGCCAAATCAATTACAAATAATATTTTTATCATTCAGTCTGTACTACAGCATAAGAAACGGAACAAAGATAGTGAAAGCTACATGCTTGCTATTGTTGACATACTGAGAAATTTACAATTCATTATAAATTTGTCAATTTTAAACCTGTCCCAATAGAAGACAAAAGCTTTAGCCCTCTCTTTTTGAAAACATAGGCTGGGCCAACAATGAGAAACAATTGAGTGTATTTGCATCATACCATTCAGGGAATGTTCCCGTGAGGGATTCACAATTACCTATCTTTTAAAAGTTCTGCAAAGATTAAAGAAGCAGTGTCTGATCAAAGCAGCTCATTAATTAAAGTACCTTTCCTCATGTCCACTCCCACCCCAACCCTAATTACTCAGAAGGTGTAGTCAATCTTGTGCCTACAAGCTCATAAATCTGGCTGCCATAACTGTATGAGGGAGTGGATAGCCAGGTGGTTTCTATCACTTTTAGAAAAAACTTCCAAATACAGTACATTATCTAGACTCTCATTTATAGTGGCTGAAAGTCTATGATAATATTATTCCATAGAGGGAATAGGGAATTTAGATTTTATTAACTCCTTGAGGCTTGAGGGAATAGAGCTAATAAAAGTTCTACAGCATTTCTCTGGGGAAGGAACTACAAATTCATAAAAATCTACCTTTTGACTTTCTGAACTGCAGTTGTCAATACTCCTTTCATAGGTCAAAGTCATGGGAATTGTCATAACAGAGCAAAGAGCTGATTTTAAAATTCTAATACTATGTTTTGGAGTACAAAATAGTTACCAATCTTTCGTTTTTGAAAATCCCAGATGAATTAGCAATATATAATATAGCAGGCACTAGGATCAGTTGTTTAATAATTTTAATACATTGTCTGGATATAGAAATACAGGTGAACTAATTCACGTTCATCACACAGATAGTAAGCGTTTCCTGTATGCTATATATTGTTATGAGATCTGGCTGATGGGATGGGAATGGAAGTACATATAGAATTCAGAATCAATCCTTGAGCAATGTAAAATCTAGTAGATAGGGGAGATTTGCTGAATAATTAATATCCTGAAGAATGGAGTAAATGCTGTATAGAAGTATGGGCTCATAATGTGAATAAGAGGAAAAAAGAATTAGCATTCAACTTAGGGTCTGAAGAGCAAAGAACATTTTAGGCTGAAGAAATAATGCCACAAAAGGACCTAAAATATGAATTTCTAGAAACTGCTTTGGAGTGGTAGCGTATGTGTGGGAAAAACTGAGATGAGGTTAGCCTAGAAGAAATTGAATATATGAAGGCATTTTCACTTTTTATTTATTTTCCTCTAAGGCTACTGAGGATAACTGGAAATGTTTGATGATAATATAAAACTTATTTTTGGAAGGTAAGTGTATGGTATTAAAAATAGTTACCATTAAATGGGTGTCTGTTAGGCCCAGCATGTAATAACAGCTTTGTCATTCTTATAGAGAAACTTTCTCTCCCTGTCCAAGTGTTTTTAAATGTGGATGCAGCTCTATAACTCTATGTTCCCTTTCTTTTTCCATTCACTTGCTTCTCTCATGGGAAATACCTGATCTTACTGATGAGTTTACAAATAAACTAGGCAAATGTAGCTCGATTACAGTTCTTTCTATGCTTTCCCAGAAGTGAGATGCTCACCCACCAGGAGCACATATTCCTCTCCTCTCTTTCAAGCTACACCTTCTATAGCAGTGCGCTAGTCAGCATTCCTTGTGACCAAGAGTCTGAATTTGTTTAATTCTGCGATTCAAAATTAGAAAGCCCACTTTACCACTGATATAAACCACAATTTAAAATATCAGCTTAATAATAATAATAATATTTCAGTTCTACATATACTAAAGTCTTTACAATGTAAGAATTAATCCTGAACATGGGAAAGAAACAGGAGTCTTTCCTCCTCCAATGCCCTACCATTTATCAGTTTTACCGTGAATACAGAAATGCCTTTATATATTTGATGGAAAATATTAAGCCCTTACATCTAAGATCTCATTTAATTAAATCTTTTATACAAATTAAGAGATAAGTTTTATTATCTGCATTTGAAACCTGGCAAAATGGAACCTTAGAGAAGTTAAGTAATGTTCCAAAGGTCACTATATATGGATTAGGAAAAAGAACAAAATGAGGATTATCAGATTCAAATCTATGTTGCGTAACCATTAGCATAAAATTCATCTCTCTGTACATAAAATAATATATGTAAATAAATATTTTTTAATGTAGCAAATGAGCAGACATATATTTTAATAGTATCATTTAGGGAAATAAAGCATTAGGCACTAGACAAAGGAATTTGAAAGGATGTGCAAAACATGAAAATATGGGGGTGATACTAATGAAAACGACAATTATTGGTACGGCATAAAGAAAAGCTAAGAAAAATATTTGTGATATTGATATATTTTATTGCTAAATAAGGTGATAGTCATAACAAAAAGAATAATGATGATGAGTTCAGCAGTGGATGAAGTAAGTTCTACCTTCTGAATTAATACATATTTGTCAGAAAAATGTTAAATATGGATCTGGAGGCAAAATGGAATTAGTAAATCATCATGATACGAGTTTGCTAATAAACTGTGAGACTATATTTTTGTTTCAGAGAAAAATATGGGTAAAGAATAAAGTAGATTTTGAGATGTGTCTGCAAATGAAAGTGTGGAATATGTAGAACATAATATAATATATATTATATAATATATATAACTATACATATAGTCTATATATATAATATGTATATTATACACACACACCCCCACACACATATATATACACATATACACGAACATATTATGTGGATATCCAGTTTTCCCAGCACCATTTTACTGAACAGACGTTTGTTTCTTCAGTGTACATTGTTAGCACCCGTGCCAGGGAGTCAAGGAGAAGTCTATTAATAGTTTGAAGATAATTATAGTGACATAGAGAATAGATGCCAATTGTCTATATATTAAGCTGCTAATATTAGTGGGCAAGGAAAAATATTATACATTTTTTAGTTATAAAAGTGAATTATTCCTTTTTATTTTTTTAGTTTTATGGGTGCATAGTGGGCGTTTATATTGTGGAGAAAATAAGATATTTGGGTATAGACATAAAATTCACAATTATTACATCAGGATAAATAAAGTAAGAGCATTCATTTATTTGTGTTACAAACATTTCAGTTATACTTTATCAGTTATTTCTAAATGTACGGTAAATTACTGTTGACTATATTAGTTATTTCTAAATGTACAGTAAATTACTGTTGACCATGCTGTGCTATCAAATACTAGACCTTATTCATTGTATCTAACTATATTTTTGCATTTATTAACTGTACACCTTACTTCTCTCTCCCCACTGCCCTTCCCAGACTCTAGTAACCATCCTTCTACTCCCTATCTCCATGATTTTGTTTTCATTTTAGCTCCCACAAATGAGTGAGAACATGGGAAGTTTGTCTTATTGTGCCAGGTTTATTTCACTTAATATAATGTCCTTCAGTTCCATGTATGTTGCTGCAAATGACAGGATCTTTTTCTTTTTATGGCTGAATAGCACTCCATTATGTATAAATACCCATTTTCTTTATCCATTCATTTGTTGAAGGCACTTAAGTTGGTTCCAAATCATCGCTATTGTGAATAGTGCTAAAGTAACCATGGGAGTGCAGATATCTCTTCAATACACTGATTTCCTTTATTTTGAGTCTATACCTAGCAGTGAGATTGAACACTGCAGTTCTATTTTTAGTTTTATGAGAAATCTCCATATTGTTTTTCATTGTGTATGAATTTACATTTCCACCAACAGCGTACTAGGGTTCCCTTTTCTTCACATCCTTGCCAACATTCATTATTAGCTATCTTTTGGAGCAAACCCATTTTAACTGGAACGAGATGGTATCTCTGTGTAGTTTTGATTTGCATTTTTTCTGACGATTAGTAACACTGAATATCTTTATATATATATATATCTTTTCCATTTTATATACCTGTTTTCCATATTTCTTTTGAGAAATATCTATTCAAGTCTTTTGCCCATTTTCAAATCTGATTATTAGTTGTCTTCCTGTGAAGTCTGAGCTTCTTACACATTCTGATTATTAATCACTTGTCAGATGGATAGTTTACAAATACCTTATCCCATTCTGTGGCTTTTCTCTTCAATTTGTTGACTGTTTAGTTTACTGTACAGAACATTTTTAACTTGACGTGGTTCCATTTATCCATTTTTTTCTTTGGTTGTCTGTGCTTTTGGGGTATTATTCAAGAATCTTTGCCCAGACCAGTGTCCTGAAGGGTTTCTCTGCTGTTTTCTTTTGGAAGTTTCATAATTTCAGGTCTCAGATTAAGTCTTTAATCCATTTTGATTTGACATTTATGTGTGATCTAGTCATTTAGTTTTATTTTCTGCATGTGGATATCCAGTTTTCCCAGCAATATTTATTGAAGAGACTGTAGTTTCTTCAGTGTATATTTTCAGCACCCATGTCAAAAATAAATTCACTCTAGAAGTACAGATTTGTATATGGGTTCTTTATCTGTTCCATTGGTCTATGTGTCTGTTTTCATATCAGTACAATGCTGTTTGGGTTACTATAGCTTTACAGTGTAATTTTAAGTCAAAATTATATTTTTTGAAGAACATTTGAAATATAACATATGATATAAAAATTGATTCAATGACTTAATGATAACCATAATAGTTTGTGTATTTCTTGTGTATGTTTGCATGCATTCATGAATGCATTTTATATATATTAAAACATATTAACATAAGTACATATAGAAAATGTATGTGCAAAATCCTTGCTATTTAGCTTCACCTTATAAGCATTTCTCCATATATTGATCTAATCTTAAAAACACATTGGCAGAATTCTATAATACAAAACATCACTGAATTTATCTTTATATATGTAACCATTGATTGAAATTTAGATAGTTTCCATATTTTAGCCATTATATAATGTTGAGACTCTTGATTTACATTGACAGCTGCTCGGGAGAAATATTTCAGTGATTTTATTTTTCCAAGCTATATATGAGGCCCTTTTCACTCAACTCCCAACAATTAGAAATATCTTTTTAAAACTGCCAGTTTGATAAATGAAAATGTTATGCTTTTTTTTGACAGTTTATATAGTTGAATTCTTTCTTATGTATATTGGCCACCTATATATCAACTTAAATAAATTATCTATTCATACAAAGACAATTTTTTATGTTTGTATTGTCCTTGCTTGTGTTTTGTCACAGCTCAGGAAATTCAGTGGATACAGAATTCTAGAGAATTCTCCAAAATTCACTAATTTAGTAAACTCGTTTTGTCCTTGCTTCATACCTGGAGCAGTTCCAAGTTGCTTATACGGTAGTGCATATTTAATAATTTTGAAGCCCAGCATCAAAACGTTCTGCATCTACTAATAGTCCTGCTTTGCTTTACAAATCATCATGGTTAATTCAACTTCAGTTCAGATGTTTTGGATGGAGTTGGCCTCATTTCTAGGCACCAGAGTTGCATTATATGTCTTGGGAAAAGCCAATCAGTAAATTCAATCTTTCTTGTTGTAATCATTACTTCAGGGACTGGCATCTTTCCAAATGAAGTCAATGAAACCTGACGAAAATCTATTTTCTACAAAGAAATCACCCCTCCCCTTTTTTTTCATTTGGTTTATTCTGAAGCAACCTGAGGCAACCCATAGTGTTTAGAAATGGCAGCAATTCAGAAACAGCAGAACCAAGCTAATTCTGAATTTGGCCATTCCCAACACCACACCCAACCCTGTACAATTCAGTTATGTAAGCTTATGCAAATAATTTTTCCTTAAAAAGTTTGATTTCAAGTTTCTGTTATCTACAATTAAAATTTTTAATTGATAGAATAATGAAAAATTACAACTTTTACCTAAACTTCTTGACAAATAATCCAATTAGCTATTCTAAGTGAAAAACTAAGTGAGAAACCATAAATACTCAAATCCTGCAGAATGTCACAGTTCCTGGGACCCTGGATATTAAGGCTACTTTCCTTCTGCAAACATACTATAATGATGGGGCCCAGAATTTTTCAGTTTAATGTTTGGAATTAACTGCATTTCTATTGTTCTAGGAAAAACTCCTTTATGAATAGAGATTAAAATACATGAATATTTTATGCAACAAATGAAAGGACTGACTTTCTGTGTATTTAGCAGAGTTGGTAACCTATGTCATGATGTAGTTCAAAGAATTACAGGTGTTTCCCACATTACCTGTGCATGGTAAAGCAAAACCATGCACCTTTAATCACTATAATAAATTTCTATTTTTAACTCTCCACTTCCTTAGCTTCCAGGAGAAAAATGTAAGGTTTAGGTAAACAAGTTTTAAATAAGTAAAATCTATGCGATTTCATATCTTATCCCATTTAGAGTTACATTATTGATGTCCCTTGTCCTTTCATTTATTATATAGAAAAACACCAACGGGAGATGAGATATTTTGTTTCTTGATCACAAATACTTTTTTCCAAAATAAAAGTATCTGACATTTTATTATAGACAAGAAAAAGTTTCCTCTCCTCACCACCTTTTTCCCTGAATTTTATAATCCTTTCACGGGCAAAAAAGCTTGTTTCTCTTTCCTATCCTCATTATCTAAACGACAGTTAAATGATATCTAAACCAGGAACCTGGATTTGTTGGATGTTACTTTCTTTTTATACCCACATCCAATTAGTCACCATAACCTATTATTTTACCACCTAAATATTAACTGCAGTCCTCTTTTCCTTTCTGTCTCTAAAACTTTGACTTTTTTTGACTGTAATAATTTCATGTTTGAATTACTAAAGTGGTTCACACACATTGCTTCCATGATTCTATTGTCTCCCTGAATCATGAGATCTGTTCTAAATATGTTGCCACAATGACACAACAGTGCTGTAAGACACAAATGTAATCATACCTTCTTAACTACAATTCTTTCATGTGGTTTAATCTTCTTTTTAAAAAATAATATTTAGAATTAATTTTAAAATTCTAGTATGTCAGAATTTCTCCTTGTGTTCACCTGTGGGTTCATGTTTTACTATGTCCTCCAACCTACCCTTCCTTGCAGTCATATAACCATTATTTATTAAGTTTCTGCTTAATAGGACATTTGAAATATCTAATTCTCACATCAACCATATAGTGTAAGATTTATTATTTCAAGGTAAGAATTACTTCATGGATGGGTGCAGTGACTCATGCCTGTAATCCCAGCACTTTGGGAGGCTGAGGCAGGTGATCACCTGAGGTCAGGAGTTCAAGACCAGCCTGACCAACATGGTAAAACCCCATCTCTACTAAAAATATAAAAAATTAGCTGGGTGTGGTGTAAGATGCCTGTAATCCCAGCTACACAGGAGGCTGAGGCAGGAGAATCTCTTGAGCAGGGGAGGCAGAGGTTGCAGTGAGCTGAGATGGCACCAGTGCACTTCAGCCTGTGTAACAGGAGGGAAACTCTGCCTCAAAAAAAAAAAAAAAAAAAAAAAAAAAGAATTACTTCACAGATGGGGAATTTGAACGATAGGGATCTCTAAGAAGAAATGATAATGCTTTAGCAAAGGTTGTCAGGTGAGCCAGGTGAGTGAGATACCACCCCTTTACACCTTATACTTTAATCACACTGAATTACTTTCAATTTAACAAAGATAGCCTTATTTCTCCTCTCTCCATGACTCCCCTTCTCTCTGGAATACCGTTTCCTTCCAACCCACTTTGACAATTTTTCATGCACAGCTTAAATAAGTTGAGATACATTTTTGATCCAGAATATATAAAGTGGTGTTTATTAGATTTGAAAGGAAATTGCATAACTATTTTGTTCTTATATGAAAGTTCTTAAGAAGCTATTTATATAGGTGAATGATCCTCAACCCTTCAAGGAACAATAGGGAATCTCTGAAGCATATTTTACAGTTTTCGAAAAATATTTCCTTTTGCAAAGACTTCACTTCAAATCTTATTGTCTTAGCTAAGTTCATGGGCTTTGGAGTCTGAAGATCTGGGTCAGAATACTGGCTTCATCATTACCACCTGGGAAGTTACAGATATTAATTAAAGTCTCTGAAGTCCAATTTTATTATCAATGAAATGAGATAATAAAGGTGTTTTTGTTTAAGTATTAGGTTACTCTGAAGATTAAATGAGATCAAGCACAAAAATAGATCAGAGCACACTGCTAGCCACAAAGAATTTGCTTAATCACTGTTATATATTTTTACTATTGTTGTTGTTAACATTATTTTTGCTGTTACTGGATTTCCTGAAACTTTTTTGTCAAAATACCTTTGCTAAAACATACAACATGCCAGTTATAACAGATATAATAACAATAAACATTTTAGAACAATGTACATATGCCAGGGACATAGCATATTTTTATGTGAAAACTGGCTACATAGCTTTCAGCCATAACTTAGTCTTGCTTCTTTCCTTCATTCTGCTTTAAGAGTAGTTTTTTTAGATTTACAAATGAAGCAAAGCCTGCATATGTAAAATACCTATTTAATAATATGTCTTTCAACATGACGAAAGAATTTGATGAGAAAACTTTGAAGGACATACAGAGTAATCATTAATTAGAACACATATTTCTTGCAAAATGCTTTTATATTTGTACTTCAAAAGTGTCAAATTACAAAGGGTAATATAATACCTCTTACAGATCTAAAACAGTGAAAAAAACATAATCCCTCTAAGGAAGGAAGAAAACTCTTTAACAATAGTGTAAATTATTTGTACACCTCCTGCTTGAATAAGATAAGTTACTAAGATTTTCTGAAATGACTGATTATTGTTTTAACTGCTATTTGTGTTTCAACATAGAGGAGATAAGCATACTTTAGATAGAAAGTCCAGAGACTGTGTCTCTTATTACCAATCGTATAGCGTTCTGTAAGGCACTCATCTCTCTGGACCTCAGTTTCTCATGAGAGAAATTAACAGCTTTGAATACATAATATCTAATCTACATTAATAGTCAAACTCTTGTGTAATAGGCAGGTCCTAGAACTGCACAGATTAAGAGACTGTTATTTACAAGTTGGTAAATTTGGCACATTGCTTAATCTATCTGAAACTATTTTTTGCCCCACAGGAAACCATATGTAGTTGTATTGACTGTACAGTTTTTCTGTGAGGAATATACATTAATCAATGTATTTACTGGCAGGGAGTAGACATTTAATACATGTTAGCTAACATCCTATTTCATAGAAGCTTTGAAAATATGCAGCCCTTCATTTTCTTCATTAATTCTTAATCAAAATCTATACCCTTTCAGTTACTTATGTCAATGTTTTTACTTTATTTTACCTTCTTAAAATTTTTTATGTTAAATTTTTATGGATACATGATAGGTGTATATATTTTTATTGGGTACATAAAATATTTTGACACCAAGTATATAAAGTGTAATAATCATATTAGGAAAAATGGAATATTCATTACCTCAAGCACTTATCATTTATTTATATTACAGTCTAATTATATGCCTTTATTTTAAAATATACAGTAAAATATTGACTCTAGTCACCCTGTTGTGCTATCAAATAGTGAATCTTATTTATTGTATCTAACAATATTTTTATACTCATTAACCATTCTCATTTCTCTCCCTGTCTCCCCAGTAATCTTCCCAACCTCTGGTAACAATCATTTTACTCTCTGTCTCTCTGAATTCAATGGTTTTAGTTTTAATGCCACAAATGAGTAAGAACATAGTAAGTTTGTCTTTCTACGCCTGGCTTACGTCATTTAAGGTAATTTTCTCCAGTTCCATCCATGCTATTGCATATGACAAAATCTCATTATTGTAATGGCTGAATACCACCCCGTTTTGTATTTGTACTACATTTTCTTTATCTATTTATCTGTTGATGGACACTCAGGTTGGTTCCAAATCTTGGCTATTGTGAATAGTGCTACAGTAAACATGGTGGTGCAGATAACTCTTGGATATCCTGGTTTCCATCCTTTTATGTCGATACCTAGCAGTGAAATTGCTGGAGCGTATGTCAGTTCTATTGTTAGGTTTTTTGAGGAAACCCCAGTGTGTTCACTATTTCCATAGTGGCTGTACTAATTTACATACTCCAAAACAGTATACCAAGGTTCCCTTTTCTCCACATCTTGCCAGCATTCATTATTACCTACTTTTTGGGTCAAACCTATTTTAACTGGGGTGAGAAGATACCTAATTGTAGCTTTGATTTGCATTTTTCTAATCATCAATACTGTGGAGCACATTTGTATATACTCATTGCTATTAGCATGTCTTGAACCATCCTTGCATCCCTGGGATAAATCCCATGTGGTCATGATGAAAGATCTTAATGTATGGCTGAGTCTGGTTTGCTAGTATTTTGTTGAGGATTTTTGCATCAATGTTCATCAGGGATATTAGACTTTTTTAGTTTTCTTTTTTTGACATATCTTTGGTTTTTGGTATAAGCATAATGTCAGTCTCATAAAATGAGATTGGAAGTATTCCCTCCTATCCTATTTTTTTGGAATGGTTTGAGTGGGATTGGTATTTTATTTAATTGTTTGGTACAATTCAGCAGTGAAGCTGTTGGGTCCTGGGCTTTCATTTGATGGAAGACTTTTTATTATGGCTTCAATACCTTACTTGTTATTGATCTATTCATGTTTCGGAATTCTTCAGGGATCAACTTGCTATGCTGTATGGTTTTAGAAATTTGTCCATTTCCTCTAGGGTTTCCAATATATTAGCAATATAGTGGCTCATAGTAGTCTCTGAAGATCCTTTGAATTTTTGTGGTATCAGTTATAATGTCTCCCTGTTCATCTGTGATTTTATTTATTTGAATCTTCCTTTTTATTTAATCTAAAAGTTCATCAATTTTGCTTACCTTTTCAAAAATCATTTTTCATACTGTTGATCTTTTGCATTGTTTTTTATATTTCAATTTCATTTATCTTTGCTCTGATGTATTAATTTGGGTTTTCACTTTCTCTTGTTATCTGGTTAAGATGAATTTTTCAGTTGTTTCTTTGAATTTTTTCTGCTTTTTTGATGTAGTTGTGTTTTGCCCTAAACTTTCCTCTTAGTACTGCTTTTGCTGTTATTTCATAGATTTTGATATGATATTTTTCTATTTTCATTTATTTCAAGAATTTTAACAATTTATTTCTTAATTTATTCATTGACCCATTGGTCATTAAGGAGTGTATTGTATAATTTCCATGCATTTGCAGTTTCCAAAATTCCTTTTGCTATTGTTTTCTAGTTTTATTCCACTGTTGTCAGAGAAGACACTTAATGATTTCATTTTATGAATTTTTAAATATTTGTTTTGTGTACTAACATATGCTCCATCCTTAAGAATGACCCATGTGCTAAAGAGAACATGTACTCCACAGCCATTAGATGAAATGTTTTGTAAATATCTAATGAAACTAGTTATTTACAAAACAATGGAACTAATACTACTACTACAATGAAAATATTCACAAAAATAATACTTTTTGTAATAACTACTAGTTATTTACAAAACAATGGAAACATTTACAATAATTATTTGGACAATAATTACAAATTATTTGTATAATAGCTATAAATAATTATTGTAAATATTTCATTCCACTGTTTTGTAAATACCTAAACTAGCTATTTTTTATAAAATAAAATATTTTGTAAATATCTAATGAAACTAGTTATTTACAAAACAATGAAACTAAATATTTACAAATATTTTTTGTACTATTTAGTTCCATTGGGTCTACTACAGTGAAATTAAGGCTGATGTTTCCTTGTTGATTTTCTGCCTGGAAGATCTTTCTGATGCTGAAAGCGGGATGTTAAAGTCTCCAGCTATTATTGTATTGTAGTCTATCTCTCTTTGGCTCTAATAATACTTGCTTTTATATCTCGGTAGTCCAGTGTTGGGTGCACACATATTTACAATTGTTTTATTCTTTTGGTGAATTGACATATTTATCATTATATCATAACCTTGTTTGTCTCCTTTCATAGTTTTTGTTTTGAAATGTTTTGTCTAAGTATAGCTACTCTTTCTCTTTTTAAATTTCTATTTGTATGGAATTTCTTTTTCCAACCCTTTGTTTTTAGTCTATTTGTCTTTATAGGTGTAATGTGCTCCTTGCAGGCAGCAAATTGTTGGGTCTTTTTTTTTTTTTAATCCATTCAGCCACTCTGTGTCTTTTGATTGGAGCATTTAGTCCATTTGCATTAAATATTATTATTAAGATGTACTTTCACCATTTTGTAACTTCCCTGCTGACTGTTTCATGATCTTCTCTTTCTTCATTTCTTTCCTTCCTTTCTTCCCTCCTTCCTTCTATTCTTCCTTCCTTCTTTTATGTATACTATTTTTTGAAGGCAATTTTCTCTGGTGGAATGTTTTAGTTTTTGCTTTTTATTTTTGTGTACTTTTTTTTACATTTTTTGATTTGAGGTTACCATGATGTTTGCAAGTAACATTTTATAACCCATTATTACAAACTGAAAACACAATGAATGCAAAAATAAACAAATGAACTAAACCAGCAAGCAAAGAGAAAAACTAATAGAAATTCTATACTTTATTTTCCATACTTTTTAGCTATTTGTTTCTACTTATATTTTATCATAATTTCTGTGTCTTTAAAATTGTTTTAGTTGGTATTGATAATTTCATGTTTTTGTTTTTCCTTTTAGTCAAGATATAAGTAGTTCACAAACAAAAGTTAAGAGTGTTATAATACCCTGTATTTGTCCATGTACTTAATATGACTAGTGAGTTTTGTTCCTTTGGATGTCTAATTTTTTATCATTGTGATAGTTGTTACTGAGTGCCAACTTGATTGGACTGATGGATGGAAAGTATTGTTCCTTGTTGTGTCTGTGAGAGTGTTGCCAAAGGAGATTAACATTTGAGTCAGTGGAATGGGAAAGGAAGATCCAACATCAATCTGGGTGGGTACCATCTAAACAGTTGACAGCATAGCTAGAATAAAGCTGGCAGAAAGAGCAGACTTGCTGAGTCTTCCAACCTTCATCTTTCTCCTGTGCTGAATGTTTTCTGCCCTTGAACATTAAACTCCAAGTTTATCAGCCTCTGGACTCTTAGACTTACACCAGTGGTTCGCCAGGGACTCAGGCCTTTGGCAACAGACTGAAGGCTGCACTGTCAGCTTCCTTACTTTTGAGGTTTTGGGACTCGGACTGGCTTCCTTGCTCCTCAGTTCAGAGATGACCTAATGTGGGACTTCGTCTTGTAATTATGTAAGTCAATACTCCTTAATAAACTCCTCTTCATATATACATCTATCTTATTGGAATTTGTCACTGTAGGGAACACTAATACACTCATTTATGTCAATTTCTTTCAAATTGAAGAACCTCCTTTAGCATTTCTTGTAGGAGAGGTCTGGTGTTGCTGAAATCCTTCAACATTTGTTTTTCTGGGAAGGTCTTTATTTCTCCTTCATGCTTAAACAGTATTTTCACTGGACTTACTATTTTAGGATAGAAGCTTTTCTTCTTCAGCATTTTAAATATGTCATGCCTCTTTTGCCTGGTGGGTAAGGTTTCCACTGATAAATCTGTTGCCAGATGTATTGAAGCTCCTTTGCATGGTGTTTTTTTTTTTTTTTTCTCTCTCTTGCTGCTTTTAAGATCCTTTTTTATTACTGAACTTTGGGCGTTTGATTTAATATGTTGAAGTAGTGCTATTCGTGTTAAATCTGCTTGTTTTTTAACCTTTTTTTTACTTGAATATTGATATCTTTCTCTGGGTTTGGAAAAGTCCTTGTTAATACACCTTTGAATAATCTTTCCACCCTGAAAATCTCTGTCTCTGTCTCTGTCTGTCTGTCTGTCTGTCTCTCTCTCTCTCTCTCTCTCTCTCTCTCTCTCCCCACCCCCCACCCCTTCTTGGAGGCCAGTAACTCTTAGATTTCTCCATTTGAGGCTATGTTCGATAGTTTGCAGATGTGTTTCACTCTTTTTTACAATTTTTTTTCTTTTGTCTCTTTTGACTGTATATTTTCAAATAGCCTGTCTTCAGGATCACTAATTATTTCTGCTCCTTAATCAGTTCTGCTACTGAGAGACTCTGAAGCATTCTTCAGAATGTCAATTGAATTTTTCAGCTCCAGAATTTTGGCTTGATTTTAAAAAACTATTTCAATCTCTTTCAAAAATTTATCTGATAGAATTCTGAATTTCTTCTTTGTGTTATCTGATTGAGCTTCCTCAAAATAGCTATTTTGAATTATCTGTCTAAAAGGTCATAGATCTCTGTCACTCTGGAATTCATCACTGGTGCCTTATTCAGTTTGTTTGGTGAAGTCATGTTTTCCTGTTTGATCTTGATGCTCGTAGATGTTTGTCAATTTGGGCATTGAAGAGTTAGGTATTTATTGTAGTCTCCACAGTCTGGGCTTGTTGGTTTCTGTTTTTTGAGGGAAGGCTTTCCATGTATTAAGAGAAGATACAGTGCTATGAACTAGGTCTTTGATCACAGCAGTCATATCTGCATTAGGGTATATCCCAATCCTAGTAGCACTGTGACTCTTGCAGACTCATTGGGGTACCACCATGGTGGTCCTGGGTAAAATCCAGAGCATTTAAAAAAAAATTACCAGGCAAAGACTCTTGTTCTCTTCCTTTACCTTTCCCCAAAGAATTGGAGTATCTCTCTCCATGTTGAGCTGCCTGGAGCTGAGGGAGAGGCAATATAAGCACCCCTGTGGCCACCATCACTGGGACTGTACAGGGGTAGACCCAAACTCAGCACATCACTGGGTTTTGGCCAAGTGATGTGGCAACCACTGCCTGGCTAACACCAATGTTCACCAAAGGCTCAAGGGTTCTTAGGTCATCAGGTGGCAAGTCCAGCCAGGCTTGTGTTCTTAACATTAGGGTGGCAAGTCGACCCCCTCTGTTCACTTCAGACCCAGAGCATGTCCAGAAATGCCATCCAGGAACCAGGACTGGGATTCAGGAGCTTTGAAAATCTACTTAATGCTCTATTCTACAACTGCAGGTGAACTGACACCCAAGCTGCAAAACAAAGTCCTTCCAAATCCTCCCTCACCTTTTATGAAGCAAAAGGAGTCTCTCCCTATGGCCACCACCACTCACACCCATGGTAAATATTGCCTGGCTACTCCCAACGTTCACTTAAGCCCCTAAAACTCTTTAATCAGCTTGTGGTAAATACTACCATCCCATGGCCGGGCGCGGTGGCTCAAGCCTGTAATCCCAGCACTTTGGGAGGCCGAGGCGGGTGGATCACGAGGTTGAGAGATTGAGACCATCCTGGTCAACATGGTGAAACCCCGTCTCTACTAAAAAAAATACAAAAAATTAGCTGGGCATGGTGGCGTGTGCCTGTAATCCCAGCTACTCAGGAGGCTGAGGCAGGAGAATTGATTGAACCCAGGAGGAGGAGGTTGCGGTGAGCCGAGATCGTGCCATTGCACTCCAGCCTGGGTAACAAGAGCGAAATTCCGTCTCAAAAAAAATAAAATAAAAAATAAAAAATAAAAAAAATACTACCATCCCTCTCTCTCCTGTTAGGGCAGTGGACTCCTCTGGCCCAGATCAGGTCCAGAAATGGCATCAAGGGGCCAAGGCATAGAATCAGGAACCCCAGTGGCCTGCTTGGTGCTCTGACCCACTGTGGCCAAGCTGATATCTAAGCCCTAAGAGGAAATTTCCTTACTCTTCCCCTCTCCTTTCCTCATGCAGGAGTCTCTCCCCATGACTGCAATTTCTGGGAATGTGCTAGGTCACAACTAAAACAAGCAAGTCACTGAGTCTTACCCAAGGCCCACAGTGAGTACTGCGTGGATAATGCTAATGTGTATTCAAAGCTCAGGGCCTTTTTAGTCACCAGGGTTGAGCTGTTCTCTTCAAGGTAGTAGGTTCTCTTCTGGCCCAGTATGGGTCTAGAAATGTCATCTGGCAGCTGGGGCTTGAATGAGGCTTTAGAATGTTGTCCAGTGCTATATCCTACTGTAGTTGAACTGGTATCCAAGTTGCAAGGCAAAGTACTCCTTACTCTGCCCTTTTTTCCCTCAAGTGGGAAAAAAAAATATCTCTTAGAGCTGCAAGCTGCAATGCCTGGGGTTGGGGAAGAGTTAATGTAAATACTCCATTGGCTGCCCCAACTGATATCATACTGGATAATGTGCACACCAAGTCAACTGGCTTTGAACCCAGCAAAGCACCAGGACTTGCCCAGGAAGTACTGTCTTTGTGGCCTGGACCGTCTTTCAAGTTTATTTAGGACTACAGAGCATTTTAACGTTCAGTGGTAGGGCTTGCTGAAACTCAGGTTCTGACTACTGAAATGGACAATTTGCCTCTGGCTAGTGTTGAGTCTGAATGTTCCCTTAGGCTCTGGATGAATTTTTCCCCATGTTCCTTTCTATAGCAGTACAATACTGATTGCCACAATCACTTTGCTTCCCCTTCCCCAATTAAAAAACTTCTCCCTCTATTACATACTGTGCTGTTGGGACATGGGGTAGGGATGGTGTTGGCAATTCAAGAGTGTCTTTGCTACCTTCTTCAGTGCCTCTTTCCTTTATATTATGTATTAAAATCAGGTACTGTGATAGCTTGCCTGATTTTTTCTTATGAAGGTGCTTTCTTATGTAGATAGTTGTTCAATGTGTGTTCTTCTTTGGGGTATGGTCATCGGAGGGTTTTATGTGGCCATCTTGCTCTGCTTCCACTTTTCTTTTTTTTAATTCAACAAATATTTTATTAGGCTTTGACTGTTTGCTATGCTTTATATATGTCTCTGGGTACCTGGTGATTAATAAAATAGTCATGGACTCTGCTTTCATGGAGTTATGTGCAAAATAGGCAATATAGAAGTAAAACATAGTTTAGCATGTAATTAGAAAGTATAATGCATGCCAGGAAGGAACAGAATAAAATTTTTTGATAGTGATAAAAAAAAAAAAACTTCAGCCAAATTAAATTTAAAAGAGTTGCAAGTAAGCAATGAATGATTCATAAATTGGGTAGCCCCCAGAATCACAGAAGATTCACAGAGACTCGAGGGGTGCTCATGGTAAGAACAAATTTACAGACATAAAAGGTAAAGTGACATACAGGAAACAGAAGTGAGATACAGAAACAGTGAGATTGCTTATAGCTTGGTGTTTGCCTAATTTGAATGCAGTTTGAACATTTAGAAGTCTATGAGTCATTGAAGTATAGCTGCTGGGATTGGTCAACCATCAGCCATTGTTACTAGTGCATACTATTAAGTTGGGGTTTTAATTTTGTCTGACTTTAGTTAGATTACAATTCATCCACAAGGATTCAAATATAGCAGTATGAGTCCATCTCAGGCCATATTTAGTTTACATTAAACATCTCCCCCTTACGGTAACTTTCCCAGTTTTGAGAGATTGACCAAACCTTAGTCATTGATATCACTATTGTTGTCATAAATGTACCAATATGGTTTTGAAACTCTCCAGGAGGCAGTAGAACAGTGGGTTTTGAAAGTAGAGAATAAAGGATGAGTAGGGGGTACCCCCTTAAGCTGCACTATCCTTTTTACAGAAGAAAAACAAAACCTGGCTTCTTCTAGGATTTATGTGTTTTGAAAAAACCATGGTTTGATTATGTCAAATTTAGCATGAGTGACTCCATTTTAGTTTGGTTTGTTAGGGCCTAGTGCATTAGTTCAATTCAAAATAATGGCCTCCCATAATTTTGTTTTCAAAGAAGTCCCCCCTTTTGGCCAGGTTCTCACTTAGGTGAGAGTGTGATCAAAACTTAAGGCCTTAATTCCACTCTCAGTTACCATAATTTTGGGTTTCTGGTCTCAGCGTAATGGCTGCTGCCTGTAATCCCAACTACACGAGAGACTGAGGCAGGAGAATTGCTTGAACCTGGGAGACAGAGGTTGCAGTTACCCGAGATGGCACCACTGTACTCCAGCCTAGGCAACAGAGCAAACTCTGTCTCAAAAAAAAAAAAAAACTTTCCCAGATAAAGAAGACTGAAAAGACATAAAAATTAAAAACAACATATATCCTGGACTGGATACTGAGCTGGGGGGAAGGACAAGGTGGCTGTCCTGGTTCTTCATGTGTCCACGGTTACCACTGGACTTTAGTCCTCTTGAATACTAGTTGTTTCTCTAATTTAGGTGCACAGCACTGTTAGCTAATAGCTTATCAGAGGTAATTTGACTTAGACAACGGAGTTCATTCAAATTGTATATTTAAACAATTTTAGTGTTGGCTGATTTAGCATGATAATCTAGAGCTTCATTTTGAAAGGTTTATTAAATACCAAAGTTTAAAACATTGGATATTACACAATAGAATCTTAGCTTACCATAAGTTATTCATTTAGCCAAAGTGATAACTCAAAAAATTTTAAAGGAAAAAAAATTCTGATAGAGAGGAGACTTAGCTTGCCAAACAAGACTAAATGAAGATACCATGAGTTCTACTGACTCTGTCGCCTTTCTTTCTTCCTCCTCCCCTGCTTTTTTTGTAGTTTACTTAAAAGGTAAACAAAAAACCTTCATTGCCTTTTAATATTACATAAAAAGCTTCTTTAAAAGAGAAAAATAAATTTTATGAAAATATTAGTGTATTTTAATGTTAAATTTAGTTTTTAAATAACATTTTATAAATCTATTAGTTTAACTAGTATGGCCATAAAGTAAGACTTTTTATAAACCTTTTATAGTCCTTCACTTTTTTTTTCTCAGAGCAGAACTCTGTTCTAATAAAACTCTGTTTTCTATTTTTTTATTCTACTATTCTAATGTTGTATGTTCTAGTGTTCTTTGTTCTAACAAAACTCTTTTTTTATTCTTTTATTACAATGTTCAATTTATGGAAAAAACTAAATAATTTCAATTTAACTTTAGCCAATATATCCAAACGTAGAATTATTTACAATTAATTTTTTTATAAACCTTCCACAACTTGTTCAAATCTTTAGCTTTTTAAAATTTAAAACAATCCTTTAACCTTCTGACCTAGGCAAAAATTTACTTTTCAGACCTTTTTATAATCTCTTACAAAAACACATTTTATTCTCCTTATATGCATTGTATATAAACTAATTTTTCAGTAGATTCAATTACATATTACAATATTTACTCTTAGTGACTTTTACTTTTGGTAAAAATCTTGGTAAGTAAGGAATTTTAATTATGTACTAGGTTTGGAGCCTAGGATCCAGATAGAAATGAAGATAAAGTCTGACCCTTTCCAGCCTCTAACTCCACATGCTCCAGGTCTTACTTGGCTGTAAAGCACACAGGTTGTACAGTTAAGAGTCATTTTACGAAGCATTTAGGAAGCCCAATCACCTTTAAATTATACAACATTTTTGGCACGAATTTATTTTCATATATTATTTTATGTCTTTCAGAGACCATGTACTACATGTTTAGACTTTCTGACTTACCCCAAACATCCCTCCTGTTAAACAATCAGTCATTTTATTCCAGGACAAAAATTTACCATATAGCATCCTTGCTTATATAAAATCTCTTTTCTTTATAACCTTCTTTACATAGATAAAGGGCATGGCTAATTCCATATATCTTCAAATCTTATTTAGAATTTAATGTCTCCAAAATAAATTGAACAATTTTTAAAAGTTATAGCAGTTTATGATCTTAAACCATTTAGCAAACCTAATATTTGACCAGCATAATTTAGACAAAATGTCTTTATTTTATCAATAATCTTCAAAGATGTTTTTATTTCCCAAAGATTACTAAAGTTACATAAACTAAAAGGCATTACAGTTTTTATATTCCTTTCAAAATATTTGATCTAAGTGCTTATTTGTGTTTAAGCCAATTAATTAAAGATATTTTATATAACCTTTAAAGACACTACATATATAATTACAGAGAGAAAGACAGAAGAAGATTACTACAGTAGTTGTAAGATTTTTCGTTTGCCATTTTTTAAGTTTGTTAATTGATTATTGGCTTTAGAGTGGAGCCAGTGGAAGAACAGGGCCAAGAAAGGGATTTGTGGTGCCTCCTGTTTTTCCCAGGAAGTCCAGTGTGTTAGAGCTTGAATATCTGCTTTTAGTTAAGCTGACTTTTAACAATAGCATGCTTTAATAAAGTGTTTTAAAAATTTTTTATAACTTGATTTTAGCCAGAAGAAACAGCTGATATTTCTGGCTTTTGAACTTTACCAAAGGTAACCTCCCAGGTGCTCAGAGAAAGGAAAACTTCAGATAGTCCATGGAGGAGAATAGACTAGAAGAGGCCATGCAGGGTATTAAACAAAAAAAGGACTTACTTCTTAAGCAGGAATCAAATCTGGACTGCCAGTGTGAAAATGCAAAATATTAGCAACTGAGTTACAGCCCAGGGCAGTCTCCACTGCCCTTCAAGGAAGGAATCCAGAGTAGTTAATTTTGAGTTTGCAAAGGCTTTTAACTACTCCAAATAATGTTTAGAGCTAACTATGACATAAACCCCCAAATCTGTGTTCCCTAGAAGGTGACAGAAAGTACTGGCATGTAGTTATAAGATCAAGCTCCCCCAAACATAAACCAAGATAGAGATAAATAGTGATTTTTACCATTAATTTCACCATTTTCACAGAGAGAGAGAAGCCAGAAATCTGACTGGTAAGAAATTCTTACCCTTTTGCCAGCATGCCAGGCTTTTGGGTTCACCTTCCCTAAGTGACCCCAGTGACTCAACTTTCTGCACTTTCTGCAGTTGTGCTGGGGCCAAGATGCATCATAAAGAAAAATTATCATTTTTTGTTCTGTCCAAAGAACACAGACATTAGCCACTTTGCACCCAATATCAAACTGGCAAGGCTCAAACTTGTCCTTGGTTGGGCCCCATCATCATTAATCCAGCCTCCAACCAGGAGTTTCAACATGTGGTCTCTGGACAAGATGGTCACCCTGGGTAATATAAAAGATATGAAAGGGAAAGGAGAGAGAGAAAAGCATTGCCTGTGGCAGAATGGGGAAGGCAAAATGATCAGGGAGTCCAGAGAAAGACCTACCCATTGCAGCAATACTGAAAAGTTCAGGGGCTGCTTCATAGTAGCAAAGGGATCTTGTCCACCAGTGCCATAATCTCTCAAGTTTCCCCTTTTAGGGAGAAAAAAGCTCACCATGTACAATCCTGTACATTCCTAATCCTGTACATTCTTAATTCTGTCACCCACAGCCATCAGCAAAGAGTGAAAGACAGATTATTCCAAAGAGAATAGCAGTTGACATGCTATGGTGCCAAACACATTCTTAGCCAAAAGGGACTTTACTGAGCACCCTCATTTATAAAGTATTCTTCAGTGCACTGTTGTTCATTAAGAACCTTCCACTGTAAGTTATTTTCAGTAAGATTTTGCTGTTTCTGCAAGACTTTGCTGCCTAACAGGCCTAATGTGTAAGCAAGAAGGAAATCAGTTTTCCAGAAATTAAGAACTCAATTTATACCTAAAATATTGGCTTTACTCTCAGGTTCTCTTGATTAACTTAGCCAATGATTTAGTTCCACGTAAGTATGCAAGAAAAATTAAACAAAGGGATACAATGCAAAAATCCCTGTGAATTTTTAAAAGCCAAATTGTATAAATACTGCAATATTACTGCCTACTACCAGTTCCTTTCTGAACAAGTCAGATGTAAAAGGCCCCTAACTGGATCCTAGCCAATTAATTCTCAAATCAAATCCATTTCTGGACCCAGTCCAGTTTCTGTCATGACTGCAAACCCAGTTTGGATCAGAAATTTTCTCAAAAAAACTCAGAGAACTCAAAGCACAAATCTAAGGAGCTCCAAATCCAAGAGGGAGCTTACTCATAATCCCCAGCTACACTGAGAGGTAAATTGACACACGTGGGTCCTGCAGGTACCTTGCATGTTCACCCAGCTCTCCCGGGTGTCACTAAAAGCTCTACTTTGGATCCCACTTCTGACACCATCTGATAAAATAAAAACATTAGCTGAATTAAATTTAAAAGAATTTAGTTAAGCAAGTAACGATCTGTGAATCAGGCAGACTTTAGAATCACAGACTATTCAGAGAGACTCCAGGGTACCTTGTAGTCAGAAAACATTTATAGACAAAAACATAAAGTGATATACAGGAATCAGAAGTCAGGTACAGAAACAGTGAGACTGGTTACTGCTTGGCATTGACCTTATTTGAATGCTATTTGAACATTCAGCAATCTATAAGTGGTTGAAGTATGGCCCCTTGGATTGGCCAACACTCAGCCACTGTTACAGTTGCATACTATTAAGTTAGGTTTTCAAGTTTGTCTGACAATTAAGCTAGATTACAGTTCATCCACAAGGACTCAAATCTAGAAGTACAGCATCCTTCTCAGGCCATGTTTAGTTTGCTTTAACAAGAGTGACTAATGGAAGAGATTTTGCAGTTTGGTCACGAAAGAGATCTCTGTTGAAGTGTCATTTAAGCGGTTACCTGAACTTTTAAAGAAAACAAACAAATTGAAAACAGAAGATGGTATTCATATTCAAAAGAGGAAATGGCATGGGTAGAGGGAGGAATGTGGTTAAGAAAAAGAGCTTGAAATGATTTAGAAGAAAACCTTTTCAGTTTTGAGACTATGAGGAATCATGAAGAGTAGCAAGCATTTTGAATGAGTAGGGACAGATTATATTTGGCATTATAGAACATGATAAGTATTTTTTTTTCTAATTCAATCTAAATGCAAAGTAATATCATTGGGAATTTTCAATTAGTAGATTAACGTGATTCCAATTTACATCTTAAAGATCATTCCATCTACTGGCTAGATAATGGTTAGGAAAGGGGCAAAAATAGACTAAAACCAGTAAAGTGTACAATAGAGAATGAAGCAAAAACATTAAATAGAGTTGTATTATTGAACACAAAATGATAATAATAATGACCAAAACAATAACAGCAATTATAGTAGTCAGCCTTCACTGAGAACTTATGATATGTCAGGCATCATTTTAGACAATCTATATGTGAGTTATTATAACTCATATGGTAAAGACATATAGCTTAGAAAAGTTTTCACTTGCAATAAGATCACACACCTAGTGATAGGTTTGAACAGGCATTCAGGAAGCCTGATTTCACAGTTCATGCTCTTAATTATAATGCAATACCACCTCACTGTAAAACAGTGTGATTGGAAGCGGGTTTTAATGTTGAATCTATAAAATTTACAAATGGGCTAGCTATAGAATTATGTGAGAGAATGAGGATTAGAGAATCATAAATTACTGGATTTCTATAAATTATTAAAATCACTGTGTGTTTATTGGGATAAGGGCAGTTTATGAGTAGTCTAAGAATATTCATGTTACTGAACTTCATACTATACTACAAGGCTTCAGTGACATAACAGCATGGTACTTGTACAAAAACAGGCACATAAACCAATAAGGCAGAATAGAGAGCACAGAAATAAGGCCAAACACACACAACCATGTGATGTCTCATGAAGCTGACAAAAACAAGCAAAGGCGAAAAGACTCCCTATTCAATAAATGGTGCTGAGTAGCCATATGCAGAAGATTGAAGCTGTACCCCTTTTCTTACATCATATACAGAAATCAACTCAGGATAGATTAAAGACTTAAAGTAAAACCACAAACCATTAAAACCTTGGAAGACAACATAGGATACCATCCTGGAACTAGGAATGAGCAAAGATTTCGTGACAAAAACAAAAACAAAAACAATCACTACAAAAGCAAAATTGACAAGTAGTATCTAAGCAAACTTAAGAGCTTCTGCTCAGCTGAAGAAACTATGAAGAGAGTAAACAAACAACCTACAGAACAGGAGAAAATTTTTGCAAACTACACATTTGACAAAGGTCTAATATTCAACATCATGTAAGGAACTTAAACAAATTTATAAGAAAAACAACTCCATTAAAAAGTGGGCAAAGCATATAAACAGACACTTCTTAATAGAAGGCATACATGTAGCCAACAAGCATATGAAAAAAAGCTCTATATCACTGATCATTAGATAAATACAAATCAAATGCACAATGAGATACCAACTCACAATAGTCAGAATGACTATTACCAAAAAGTAAAAAATAACAGATGCTGGTAAGATTGCAGAGAAAAGTGAACTCTTGTACACATTGGTGGTAGTGTAAATTACGTCAACCATTCTGAAAAGAAGTATGGTGATTCTTCAAAGAGCTAAAAGCAGAACCACAATTTGATCCAGCAATTGCATTACTGGATATAGGTCCACAGGACTATAAAACATTATATAATAGAGAGAGATGCACATAAATGTTCATTGCTGCACTGTTCACAATAGCAAAGACATGGCATCAACCTAAATGCCCATCAATGACAGATTGAATAAAGAAAATGTGGTACATATAAAAAATGGAATATTATGCAGCCATAAGGAAGAATGAGATCATTCTTCCTGGAGGCTGTCATCCTTAGCAAACTAACACAAACAGAAAATCAAATATTGTATGTTTTCACTTATAAGTGGGAGCTAAATGACAAGAACTTATGAACTCAAATAAGGAAACAGACACTGGGGTCTACTTGAGGCAGGAGGGTAAGAGGAGGGAGAGGAACAGAAAATATAACTATTGAGTACTGTGTTTAATACAGGAATAGTATAATAATATGTTCAACAAATACTTGTGAAATCTGTTTATCTACAGAACAAATATTACCACATGTACCTGCAAACCTAATTTTAAAAATTTTAAAAATAAAAATATGACATTCAAACTGTGTGCTTGAAGATTATTTTGTAAAGATGGTAGATATAACAAGAAAAGCTATATGGAAATTTGACATTTTGTGTATATCATACAAGAAAGAAGAGGAAAAAGAAGAGTGTCTCAGAAAGACAAGCCATAGAGGAGGAAGTAAAAATTCAGGAGTGTATGAGAGCAACATAAGGGGAGAGTTGTTGGAGTTTACTATCCTTGAGGTGTTGAGAAAAACAGGGAATTATAAATGTCTGATTTGAAAAGAGAACTGAAGGGTCATCCTGAAAGAGAATTTTAATGAAGTAGAGGGTGCAAGTCAGGCTGAAGTATGTCTGAAGTGCTTAAAGGGGTGTGAAACTTTGAAGAGAGAGTATGTAAACAACACTGTCATGGTAAAAATAAATAGACATTTGCTTATAATACTTCTATAAATAGTATTAAAGAGTGTTGAAAGTAGGGAGACTAAAGAAGAACTGTAGATGATTTGAGGAATGAAATTGTTTAAAATAGATTGAAATATAGAATATTCAAAAAAATTTACTAGAGCAATGTTAAGGATTTTTCTTTGAGTGTGTAATTATGAATTTATACTGACCTCTATTTTCTTGCATATGATTTTCTACATTCATGTTCAGCTTCATAAAGGCAGGTGTAGAAAACTAAATGAGTTCAAATAGAATGATATATTCCAATTATTCTCCATAGGAGAAAAATTTCTATAGGCAGCAGAAATTAAGAATTGTAAGGGATTTATTAGTATAAATTGTGGAATATTAACAGAAAAAAAGAGAAAACTGAAAATAGGTGGAAGATGAAAAAGCAAAAAAACAACAATATTTGGACCAAAATTTGAAATTAGAATTGGGATGCTTATGATTTTGGAACTATTGCCAACTCTGACATTGATAAGATCAAGAGTATCACCAAGATCCAGAGCTAGCATGAAGGCTATGGAAGACAGAGAGGTTTGGGAATTACTAAGATGCACTGTCACATGACTCGTCCAGGTAGATGTTTATAGCATGAAGATATGAAACAAGGTGGAAAGGTGCTTGAGTTTCCAGTGAGTGAAGAGCACTAAGTTTCACAGATAATCGCAAAGAATTAAGTAACCTTTTGATAAAAACTTCAAAGGTGCAAGGAGTATTTAAGAAAAGAAAAGAAAATGATTTTCAGTAACAATATGCAATATGGTGCATTATATCAACCCACAAACCCTGAAGGACGAGAGGTTCCCTCAGAAAAAAACTATCCCTATTTAAGTACGCTTTAGACAAACATCATTCTATTTAGCCATCTTAATTAATAATGTATCTTTTATAATATTTTTTTCTTTAAGTTCTGGGACACATGTCCAGGTTGTGCAGGATTGTTACATAGGTATACACATGCCATGATGGTTTGCTGCATCCAACCCCGTCACCTACATTAGGTATTTCTCCTAATGTTATCCCTCCCTAATCTCCCCACCTCCTGCTATCCCTCCCCTAACCCCCCACCACTAAACAGACCCCAGTGTGTGATATTTCCCTCCCTGTGTCCATGTGTTCTAATTGTTCAACACCCACTTATGAGTGAGAATATATGATGTTTGGTTTTCTGTTTGTGTGTCAGTTTGCTGATAATGATGATTTGAGGATTCATCCATGTCCCTGCAAAGGATATGAACTCATTCTTCTTTATAGCTGCATAGCATTCATGGTGTATATGTGCCACATTGTCTTTATCTAGTCTATCTTTGATGGGCATTTGGGTTTGTTCCAAATCTCTGCTATTGTAAACAGTGCCACAATGAACATAGGTGTGCATGTGCCTTTATAATAGAAAGATTTATAATCCTTTGGGTATACACCCAGTAATGGGATTGCTTGGTCAAATGGAATTTCAATTTCTAGATGCTTGAGGAATCACCACACTGTCTTCCACAGTGGTTGAACTAATTTGTACTCCTACCAACAGTGTAAAAGTGTTCCTATTTCTCTACATCCTCTTCTGCATCTGCTGTCTCCAGATTTTTTAATGATTGCTATTCTAACTGGTGTGAGATGGTATCTCAATGTGGTTGTGACTTGCATTTCTCTAATGGCCAGTGATGATGAGCATTTTTTCATATGTTTGTTGGCTGCATAAATGCCTTCTCTTGAAATGTGTCTGTTCATATCTTTGCCCACTTTTTGATGAAGTTGTTTCTTTCTCGTATATTTATTTTAGCTCTTTGTAGATTCCGGATATTAGCCCTTTGTCAGATGGTGGATTGCAAAAGTGTTTTCCCATTCTGTTGGTTGCCAGTTCACTCTAATGGTTGTTTCTTTTTCTGTGCAGAAGCTCCTACATTTAATTAGATTCCATTTGTGTATTTTGGCTTTTGTTGCCATTGCTTTAGGTGTTTTAGTCATGAAGTCTTTAGCAAAAAGAATAAAGCTGGAGGCATCATGCTGCCTGACTTCAAACTATATTACAAGGCTGCAGTAATCAAAACAGCATGGTACTGGTACCAAAACAGAGATATAGACCAATGGAACAGAACAGAGGCCTCAAAAGTAATGCCACGCATCTACAACCATCTGCACTTTGACAAACCAGAGAAAAACAAGCACTCGGGAAAGGATTCCCTGTTTAACAAATGGTGTTGAGAAAACTGGCTAGCTATGTGCAGAAAGCTGAAACTCAACCCTTTCTTTATACCTTATATAAAAATTAACTCCAGATGGATTAAAGATTTAAACATAAGACCTAACACCATAAAAACCCTAGAATAAAACCTAGGTAATAACATTCAGGACATAGGCATAGGCAAGGACTTCTTTTATAATTTTCTTGATTTCTTACTAGATTTTTCAAAAACTGTAAGAAGAACTCTTCTTCCTTATTTTCAAATCTCACTACAAATTTCCCAAACACGAGGAGAAATTTGAAGGAACTCTAATGGAGAATATTCATGAAAAAAAAAAAAAGCAAGTTAATGAGACTTCCATTTCTGGGCAAGATAAAGTAATTGCGACAGGCTTTACACTTTGGGAGCTCCAATCTCATATATCAAATAATGTAATACATACTATAATGTGAAATAGTATTTTTAAGACACTGGATATTAGTCAATGTATTATTGTGGTCCCTGAGAGATGGGGAAAGTAGAAGTTAGCCCTACATTTTTCTCAGTTAAGAGAGTTTTAAGGACAGAAGACAGGGATAAGAAACCCAGGCAGAGGCCAGACGACTCCCATAGTTGATAAGAGATTGCTGACAGTCTGGAGACACCAAGGTGGCTAGAGTTTACAAGACAGAGCATAAGAGAGAAGATGTACAGATAAAGTACCCTGGAGATCTGCAGAGGGTCCTGCTTATGTACTCAACAGAGAACTAATCACCATATACATGAAACTAATCAGATAAAGTGTCACTCAAAGGATTAGAAAGAACAGCACTGAATGTTCATGTGGGAATCAGAATAGCAGGTATACCCACCAGCCAGACTGAACAACTTTGTAATTCACAGAGTATTGGATAGATAATTCAGAAGAATCTTTCCTCAATAGTTGAGACTTCAGTGCTATGGTTTGAATGTGTTCCCTAAAGTTAATGTGTCAGAAACTAATCACTAATGCAACTGTGTGAGAAATGAAACCTTTAAGAGCTGATTAAGTCACAAAGTTTCTTCCTTTGGATTAACTGCTTCATCACAGAGCATTACAGAGCATGAAGTTCTTTACCAGGTGTGAGTCCATGGATCTTGGACTTCCCAGTCTCCAGAATTAAAACATAAATTTCTTTTCTTTTGAAATGATCCAAATTATGTAGTATGTGACATTCTGTTAATAGCTAAACAAAACAGCCTGAAACCCAGACTTAACACTGTGCTCCTCCTGCCTAACAAAGCTTAAAAGCAACATTTGAAAAGATTAAATGATTTCTAAGTAAATAAATCACAGAATAAAGCACTAGAATAATTATAGAAATACCAAAAAATCCAGCACAGTAAAAGGTAAAATTTTCAATATCTAGCATCCAATCAAAATTGCTAAAGCATGCAAAAAAAAGCACAATATAGAATAAGATGACAAATCGACATCTGAAACTGACCTAGACCTGAAGTGAATGTTAGAATTAGAAAATAAAATTGTTGGGGGAATGCTGGGAAGATGGCCGCCTAAGAACAGCTCAGGACTTCAGCTCCCAGTGAAAGTGCAGAGGGTGAGTGGACGCCGCATTTCCAGACGAACTCTTATTGCCCACAGACCAGGAGATACCCAGGCAGAGGGGTCGCCAGCGTCGCAGTCCCAGCCGGTGCGGCTGTTTTGGCCCCCGTGGGGCTGATTCCGCCCGCGCGGCTGCTGTGACCACTCCCTGTTGCTGCCGTTCTCCGTAAAAAAGCCACTGGTCTGGGAGCCCTCTTAGCTGGCGAGCAGAGCCTTGAGACGACAGAATAGCCCATTCATCTGAAATAGCAAGTCAGGCCAGGAGATTCCTAGGCAAAAAATCCGCCAGGAGCCGGCGCCGCGGTTCGAGCCGACTCCGTGAGTCGCAGCACGGGAGATCCCGGCGCCTTTTCAACAAGCGACCAGAACTCGGGGTCATTCAACTTAAAAGAAAAGACTCTGAGTCAGGGAGCCAGGTGATCAGGCTCGGTTGGTCCCACCCCTCCACCCCCAACAACAACGAAAACAAAAACAGTAATTGGAAACCCTCTGGGTTGAGCCCTTCAAACCAAGCACAGCTGAACCGGGACGGTCCGGCTCCGTGGGGGAGGGGCTTCCGCCATTACTGAGACTCTCCACCGCTAAGGAGGCAGGCTGCCGTTGCCGAGGCAACCCGCCGTTGCCGCGGCAACCTGCCACAACAGAGAGAGTCCGCCATAACAGAGGCGGGGCCACCATTGCCCAGACAGTTCTAACTACGCCCATATAAAAAGGACTACAGGGAAGAGCTCAGGGCAGCTGGGCGGAGCCCACAGCAGCTCAGCAAAGCCCCTGCAGGCAGGCAGTGGCTAGGCATGCTGCTAGCTGGGCGGGTCAGACCTGAAAGAAAAATCAAAAAGGCAGTAGTGCAATGGAAACTCATAAAGCTCCAACTCCCTGGGACAGAGACAGACAACAGGTGGATAAACCCACAAAAATGGAAAGAAACCAGCACAAAAAGGATGAAAACTCCTGAAACCAGAACACCTCTCCTACTAAAAGGGATCACAACTCCTCACCAGCAAGGGAACCAGACCGGATGGAGAAGGAGGGTGATGAAATGACAGAATCAAACTCCAGAAGGTGGGTAGTAAGAAACTACAATGAGCTAAAAGAACATGTTCTAACCCAACGCAAAGAAAATAGGAACCTTGAAAAAAGACTGGACGAACTGCTGACGAGAATGGACAGCATAGAGAGGAGAATAAGTGAATTGATGGAGCTGAAAAACGCAACACGAGAACTTCGTGAAGCATGCACAAGCTTCAACAGCCGAATTGACCAAGCAGAAGAAAGGATATCAGAGGTCGAAGATCAACTAAATGAAATAAAAAGAGAAGGCAAGAACAGAGAAAAAAGCACAAAAAGGAATGAACAAAATCTTCAAGAAATGTGGGACTAAGTGAAAAGACCTAATCTACGTCTGATAGGTGTACCTGAATGTGATGAAGAGAATGAATCCAAGCTGGAAAATACTCTTCAGGATATTATCCAGGAAAACTTCCCTAACCTAGCAAGGCAGACCAATATTCAAATCCAGGAAATACAGAGAACACCACAAAGATATTCCTCGAGAAGAGCAACCCCAAGGCACATAATCGTCAGATTCACCAGGGTTGAAACGAAAGAGAAAATGCTAAGGGCAGCCAGAGAGAAAGGTCGGGTTACCCACAAAGGGAAGCCCATTAGACTCACAGCAGATCTCTCAGCAGAAACCCTACAAGCCAGAAGAGATTGGGGGCCAATATTCAACATCCTTAAAGAAAAGAACTTTCAACCCAGAATCTCCTATCCAGCCAAACTAAGCTTCATAAGTGAAGGAAAAATAAAATCCTTTGTGAACAAGCAAGCACTCAGAGATTTCATCACCACCAAACCTGCTCTACAAGAACTCCTGAAAGAGGCTCTACACATATAAAGGAACAACCAGTACCAGCCACTCCAAAAACACACCAAATGGTAAAAAAGCATCAACACAATCAAGAATCTGCATCAACTAACCAACATAACAGCCAGGTAGCATCAAAATGACAGCATCAAATTCACACATAACAATACTATCCCTAAATGTCAATGGACTAAATGCCCCAATCAAAAGACACAGACTGGCAAATTGGATAAAAAGCCAAAACCCATCAGTGTGCTGTATCCAGGAAACCCATCTTACATGCAAGGATACACAAAGGCTCAAAATAAAGGGATGGAGGAAGATCTACCAAGCAAATGGAGAGCAAAAAAAGGCAGGAGTTGCAATTCTCATCTCTGATAAAATAGACTTTAAAGCAACAAAGATCAAAAGAGACAAAGAAGGACATTACATAATGGTAAAAGGATCACTGCAACAAGAAGAGCTAACAATCCTAAATATATACGCACCCAATACAGGAGCACCCAGAGACATAAGGCAATTTTTTAATGACTTACAAAGAGACTTAGACTCCCACACAATAATAGTGGGAGACTTTAACACCCCATTGTCAATATTAGACAGATCATCCAGACAGAAAATCAACAAGGATATCCAGGACCTGAATACAGACCTGGAACAAGCAAACCTAAAAGACATTTACAGAACTCTCCACCCCAAATCCACAGAATATACATTCTTCTCAGCACCACATCACACTTACTCTAAAATTGACCACATAATTGGCAATAAATCACTCCTCAGCAAATGCAAAAGAACAGAAATCATAACAAACAGTCTCTCAGACCACAGTGCAATCGAGTTAGAACTCAGAATGCAGAAACTAACTCAGAACTGCACAGCTTCATGGAAACTGAACAACTTGCTCTTGAATGCTGACTGGATAAACAATGAAATGAAGGCAGAAATAAAGATGTTCTTTGAAACCAATGAGAACAAAGACACAACATACCAGAATCTCTGGGACACATTTAAAGCAGTCTCTAGAGGAAAATATATAGCAATGAGTGCCCACATGAGAAGAAAGGAAAGATCTAAAATTGACACCCTATCATCAAAATTGAAAGAGCTAGAGGAGCAAGATCAAAAAAACTCAAAACCTAGCAGAAGTCAGGAAATAACTAAGATCAGAGCAGAACTGAAGGAAATAGAGACACAAAAAACTCTTCAAAAAATCAATAAATCCAGGAGCTGGTTTTTTGAAAAGATCAACAAAATAGACAGACCACTAGCCAGATTAATAAAAAGGAAAAGAGAGAATAACCAAATTGATGCAATAAAAAACGATAAAGGGGATATCACCACAGATTCCACAGAAATCCAAACCATCATCAGAGATTATTACAAACAACTCTATGCACATAAACTAGTAAACCTGGAAGAAATGGATAAATTCCTGGACACCTGCATCCTCCCAAGCCTAAACCTGGAAGAAGCCGAAACCCTGAATAGACCAATAACATGGTCTGAAGTCGAGGCAGCAATAAAGAGCCTACCACCCAAAAAAAGCCCAGGTCCAGATGGGTTCACAGCTGAATTCTACCAGACATACAAAGAGGAGCTGATACCATTCCTTCTGAAACTATTCCAGACAATCCAAAAAGAGGGAATTCTTCCCAAATCATTTTACGAGACAAACATCATCCTGATACCAAAACCCGGCAGAGACTCAACAAGAAAAGAAAATTTCAGGCCAATATCCATGATGAACATAGATGCAAAAATCTTCAATAAAATACTGGCAAACCGATTGCAACAGCGTATCAAAAAGCTCATTCACCATGATCAAGTAGGATTCATCCCGGGGATGCAAGGCTGGTTCAACATACGCAAGTCCATAAACGTAATTCACCACATAAACAGAACCAAAGACAAAAACCACATGATTATCTCAATTGATGCAGAGAAGGCTTTTGACAAAATTCAACAACGCTTTATGCTAAAAACCCTCAATAAACTAGGTATTGACAGAACGTATCTCAAAACAATAAAAGCTATTTACGACAAACCAACAGCCAATATCATACTGAATGGGCAAAAACTGGAAGCATTCCCTTTGAAATCTGGCACTAGACAAGGATGCCCTCTCTCACCACTCCTATTCAATATAGTACTGGAAGTTCTAGCCAGAGCAATCAGGCAAGAAAAAGAAATAAAGGGTATCCAAATTGGAAAGGAGGAAATCAAATTGTCTCTATTTGCAGATGACATGATTGTATATCTGGAAGACCCCATCATCTCAGCCCAAAATCTCCTGAAACTGATAAACAACTTCAGCAAAGTCTCAGGATACAAAATCAACGTGCAAAAATCACAAGCATTCCTATACACCAGTAATAGACTTCAAGAGAGTCAAATCAAGAACGAACTGCCATTCACAATTGCTACAAAGAGAATAAAGTACCTAGGAATACAACTAACAAGGAACGTAAAGGACCTCTTCAAGGAGAACTACAAGCCATTGCTCAGTGAAATAAGAGAGGATACAAACAGATGGAGAAACATTCCATGTTCATGGTTAGGAAGAATCAACATCGTGAAAATGGCCACACTGCCCAAAGTAATTTACAGATTCAACGCTATTCCCATCAAGCTACCAATGACCTTCTTCACAGAACTGGAAAAAAACACATTAAACTTCATATGGAACCAAAAGAGAGCCCGCATAGCCAAGTCAATTCTAAGCAAAAAGAACAAAGCGGGAGGCATCACACTACCGGACTTCAAACTATACTACAAGGCTACAGTAATCAAAACAGCATGGTACTGGTACCAAAATAGAGATATAGACCAATGGAACAGAACAGAGGTCTCAGAGGAAATACAACATACCCACAACCATCTGATCTTCGACAAACCTGACAAAAACAAGCAATGGGGAAAGGACTCCCTGTTTAATAAATGGTGTTGGGAAAACTGGCTAGCCATGTGCAGAAAGCAGAAACAGGACCCCTTCCTGACACCTTACACCAAAATTAACTCCAGATGGATTAAAGACTTAAACATCAGACCTAATACCATAAAAACCTTACAAGAAAATCTAGGCAAAACCATTCAGGACATGGGTGTAGGCAAGAACTTCATGACCAAAACGCCAAAAGCAATGGCAACAAAAGCCAAAATAGACAAATGGGACCTAATCAAACTCCACAGCTTCTGCACGGCAAAAGAAACAGTCAGTAGAGTGAATCGGCAACCAACAGAATGGGAAAAAATTTTTGCAGCCTACCCATCTGACAAGGGGCTGATATCCAGAATTTACAAAGAACTAAAGCAGATCTACAAGAAAAAAACAAACAAGCCCATTCAAAAATGGGCGAAGGATATGAACAGATACTTTACAAAAGAAGACATACAGGAGACCGACAAACATATGAAAAAATGCTCATCATCACTTGTCATCAGAGAAATGCAAATCAAAACCACATTGAGATACCATCTCACACCAGTTAGAATGGCGATCATTAAAAAATCGGGAAACAACAGATGCTGGAGAGGATGTGGAGAAATAGGAACACTTTTACACTGTTGGTGGGAATGTAAATTAATTCAACCATTGTGGAAGACAGTGTGGCGATTCCTCAAGGACCTAAAAATAGAAATCCCATTTGACCCAGCAATCCCATTACTGGGTATATATCCAAAGGATTATAAATCATTCTACTACAAGGACACGTGCACACGAATGTTCATTGCAGCACTGTTTACAATAGCAAAGACCTGGAACCAACCCAAATGCCCAACGATGATAGACTGGATAGGGAAAATGTGGTACATATACACCATGGAATATTACGCAGCCATCAAAAACGATGAGTTCACGTCCTTTGTAGGGACATGGATGAACCTGGAAACCATCATTCTCAGCAAACTGACACAAGAGCAGAAAATCAAACACCGTATATTCTCACTTATAGGTGGGTGTTGAACAATGAGAACACATGGACACAGGGAGGGGAGCACTACACACTGGGGTCCGTTGGGGGAAATGGGGGAGGGGCGGGGGAGTGAGGAGGTGGGAAGAGATAGCATGGGGAGAAATGACAGATACAGGTGAGGGGACGGAAGGCAGCAAACCACACTGCCAAGTGTGTACCTATGCAACAATCTTGCATGTTCATCACATGTACCCCAAAACCTAAAATCCAATTAAAAAAATAATAATAATAATAATAATAAAAAGAAAAGAAAATTGTTAAAACAGTTGGTGTAATTCAATTACATATAGAGAAACATGAAGTAGAGAAAAGGAATATGTAAAAAAGATACAAACTGCACTTGCGGGAATGAAAACTGACATGTCTTGAGATAAAAAAAATACACTGGATGAGATTAATGGCACATAAGATATTACAGAAAAAAAGAACAGTTAAAGACGTAGCAATAGGAATCACGTAAAAGTAAACACAGGAGAAAAGAACAATAAAAAATTTACATAGTAATGACGATTTTTCCAAACTGGAAACCTATACATACAACAAATTCCAAGCGCGCACACACACACAAGAAATAAACTACGCCCAGGCATATTACAATTAAATTACTCAAAATGATGAATAAAGAAAAACTCTTAAAAGCATCCAGAGACAAGACACACATTACAAACAGAGGGAAAACCATCAGTTAGAGTGCCAGCACATTTTTTTTTTCTGGTTAATATATTGAAAAATAAAAATAAACAACCTAGATTTTTAAGCTGAGGAAAATATCTTGGAAAATTAAAGGTAAAGTAAAAACTTTGAAAGGTAATTCATCACTAACAGACAAACGTGCAAGACACAAAATGCTAAAGGAAATCCTTCAAGTGGAAGGAAAATGAAACCAAATGAAAACGTGCAGCTACACAAAAGAATGAAGAACAACCAAAATGGCAATTGCAAGAGTAACTATACCAGAATTTTTTTCGTATTACATAACATTTTCTACAAAACGCTGACAGTTTGAAAAGATAATAATGATGATACAAAGTGGTGTTTAAAATATGAAGAAGTATATCTTATAAAAACTGGAAAAAAACAAAAATAAGTAAACAGTTGTTAAGTATTCTACATTATGCAAAGTTGTATAACAGCACTTGAAGGCAGATGGTGATAAATTAAAGATATATTATAAAGCATGAAACAACCACTTAAATAACAACGTGAGTTTTAACAAATAAGCAAAAAGTCGAATGAAGTAAACTTAAACACAATTCAATTCAAAGGAAAGCAGAAAAGAGGAAAAGGAGAAGAACAGCAGGTACAAATATAAAACAAAGAGCCAGATAGATTTAAACATAACCAAATAGAAATAATAATATTAAATATAAATGTTATAAACACTTTAATTAAAAGGGGAAACCAAAGTTTAAATATAAATACAAAAATAAATTGAAAGTAAATGAATGAAAAAGAAATATGTTTATACAAATCAAAAGGAAGCTGGAATGTCTATACTAATATTAAGAAGATTCGATTTCAGAGCAGTACATATGTCTAGTGTGTTGTAGGCAAAATAATGGCCCCCTCCACAATGTGTTCAAACCTCATATGGTAAAATGACTCTGTAGATGTGTTTAAGTTAATGACCTTGAGATGGAGAAATTATACTGGCTAATCTGGGTATGTCAAATATAATAATGTGTTATTAAAAGCAGATAACTTATCTAGCTGTAGCAAGAAACAGACCACATTCTGGGTCAAAAAAATGTCAATAAAAAAGATTACAGTGATATAAAATTGATTTAGATCCATGATGAATTTAAATTAAAAATAAAAAAGGATGATTTTTCAAATGTCCCTAATATTTGAAAACCAGACATACTTCTAAATAACACACGGGTCAAAGAAAAACTCAAAAAAGATGTTAGGAAGTATTTGTAACTAAACAACAACAAAAAATTAACATAAAAGAATTTGTGAGCAGCAGGTAATGCAGTATATGGAGGGTAGAGTTAGCACTAAATACCAGTGTTAGAAAGATATTTAAGTCAGTGACCTTACTTAGTTTCTTCATCCTAAGAAACTAAGACACTGAGAGTGATGAAACCCAAAATAAGCAGTAAGAGTAAATAAAACTATCAAAACAAGTATCTGAGAAGTAGAAAACATAAAGGAAAATGAGAAAAATTAATAAAATTAAGAGCTAGTTCTTTGAGAAGTACAATAAAATTGAAAAATTTTTAGGAGAAAGAAATGACACCAATTCTCAATATCAAAAAGAAGAGGAGTATCATTAAACAAATACCACAAATATTAAATGGAGTAAAAGGGACTGTTACAAACAACTTTATTTTGACAACTTACATGAAATGGATTAATTCTTTGAATGATACAAACTAACAAAATCATTCAAGAAGAAATATATCAACTTAATAGCTCAATCTTTTCAAGATAATTTGAATTTATAGTTAAAAACCTAGTCACAAAAAACTCTAGATTCAGATATTTTCACTGCCGATTTCTACCGAAAAATGTATAAAATAAATAATACCAATTCTATTCAATCCCTTCCAGAAACTAAAAGAGGAAGAAACACCTTTAATATATTCCATAAAGTCAATATTACCATGATTACAAAAGCAGATAACCACTGCAAGAAAACCCCCCAATATCCTTTATAAACATAGATGGTATCAAATTGAATTTACTAATTTATCAATAATATGTCAAGATCCAGTGGAATTTATGCCAGAGATACAAGGTTTATTTAAGATTCCAAAATCAATTAATTTATGTTAAAAGTCAATCCATTTCTGTGGCTGATGTCCACCATTCTCAGTGAATCTCAAGCATAAGTAAACTGTCTCAAAATTTAAGAAACTGGTAAGACTAAATTACACTAAATACACGAGAATGAACAGTTTTATGTAATTACTGTATTTTTCTTTATTATTCATCATTGTTCAATACTCACATCTAACTGAAAAGTGCAGAAGAGTATTTGGCCAAATGTGTAAATGTCCTGGGCATCGAGCTGTGAATACATTACATATTCTTGACACTTACTAGAAATAACGACCATTATCATCTGCAGTCTTAGTCAACAGTTCTTCCCATGCTCTTGCTCTGTATGTGAAATACTTTGGACTGAATGACATTAAGTGGTTTAATTTCATGTTTCCTGATAACAAGCTTTCTGTTTTCCAAGGAACCCACCTCCTATCAACTCACTTAGAACTTTATTCCTACCTAGAACATTATTCTCCTTGCTTCTACACCTATCTGGCCAAACTCAGCCATGATAAATCCAACTGTTCTGCCTCACCTACTATTTGCTATTATCATCCTTGGCTATTTTAACATCTATGTTGACATAGCATATGAATCATACCTTCCCTGACGCCTCAGATTCTTGAAATACTTAACATCATGACTTTTTCTGTATTCCACTCCAGCAAGCATTCCCATGATCACTTCTTCCCTTTTATCCTAAGAATTGTAATGTCTGTTAAATCTACATTTTTGGTAGTATAATTTTTAATCATCAAATTATTTTATTCTCACTCATTTATTTACTCAAATAGTCTTACTCCAACATTTTTTTTCAAGACTTACAGTCCATTTATGATTTTCACTACTGTATTCTCCTCTGCCTTATCTATTTAGAATTAATAATTCAGCTCCATAATCACCCACTTGCAAATCTCTTAACTTCCCAGTTCTCCCCTCCTTGCCATATTCACCTGGAAGCATCGAGTCTAAATTAATTCTAAGTATTAGTTTAGTCTGCACCTGTATCTGAGATGCTGAATAATACAATAATCTTGACTTGTGTCACTTAAAATGTATAACACAAAGTCATAAATGGGCATTCAATATTGGACATCATGCTACATTTTTCTCATATTTAATTTTCCAATGACAGACATTCACACTCTTTCTTTTCTTTACAAAATATAATCACCCAGCTCCCTCTTCAGAAAATGAACTCTCATTTTCCTTCAAAGTTCCTCCTTTTAATCATTAATAATAATTATTGTTACTGTTTCTCTCTTTTTCTTTTTTTGGTTTTTACTCATGTCGTTAACCAGCCCACAGCACTCAGTGGCTTTTCATTGCAATTAGGATAAAATACAAACTTTTTATATGCCTTATCAGAGTTTATATGATCTGGCTCCCACCTACCTTCTGAGCTATTTCTTCCAGTCTCTCCAAGATTTACTACACTCTAGTTGCTTTTATTTTTAATGCTCACTTCTTTCATTTGATTAATTTTCAAAACCATAAATTGATCTCCTAGAATCTTCCAAAAGTGTCAGTTTCTTCCAGTATCATTTGACTCCTGCATTTGAAAATTTTGCATATTTTCTATTCACTGGATAATTATTTTGTTGTTCACATTGCCTCTTCGTTAGCTAGTGTGTGCCACTCCGTATTTCTGAGTCCTTTTGATGCATTCATGGTAATCTTTGATAGCTTCTTTGCTTCTGATTTGACAAGATGTGTACAGCCCCAGCCAGGGTACATACATTTATTTAGAGAGGTTTGTTTCTTCTTTAGCAGAAAAAAAATGGCAGAAACTACATTTGTGTGCTAAGAGTACTTATTGCTACTGAGGTAATACGTATTTCTTTGCCTTTTCATGAAAGAATCTTTCTGACACTCAAACAAACCAAGCATTTTCTACAAGGGAGTGGTTGTATTTGTTTTCTTTGTCTTCAATGCACTTTCCTAAGTACTCTGCAAAAGAAACTCCTTGTTATCACTTAGGCTTATCTCAAAAATCACACATCCTCAGAGAGGCTCTCCTAATTACTCAATCTAAAGTACACCCTCTCTTGTTTATTTTTTTTTATCCCATTTCCCAATTTTATTTTTAAAAACCTGTGAAATACTGTATTTACTGCTTATTTTTTCCCTCCTATTTTGTTCCTACCTAGTTCAGCGTTGCATCCCCATCACTTATAATATTACCAGAACACAATGATATTCTATAAATTTTATTAAGGGGATAAATTAGATAAGAAGAACACTAGCAGTTGCAAGGGATTTGAAAGTGGGAAGAAGAAGCATAAATAGCTGAAGTGCAGGGTACTTTTAAGGCTATAAAACTTTTCTGTATGATACTGTAAAAAAGGTTACATGACATTATACTTCTAGAAAAAACCACAGAATATACAACACAAAGAGTGATCCTAATGAAAATCAGGAGATTCCCTCCTGAGCCTACACTACCAGAACCACGGGTTTCAAGAACAAAACTGGGTGAATGTTTGGGCAGGCCCTGAGCTGCCGGAGTTTTTCCATACTCAGTGGTGTCTGGAATTCCAGTGAGACAGGAGAACCATCTACTACCCTAGAAAGGAAACTGAAGCTAGGGAGCCTAGTGGTCTTGCTAAGTGGGTCCCACTCCCATGAAGCCCAGCAAGCTAAGAACCACTGGCTTGAAATTCTCACTTCCAGAACAGCAATCTGGAGTCAGCCTGGGACAACAGAGTTTGGTGGGGTAGAGGCGATTGTCATTACTGTGGTTTAGAAAGTGGTTTTCCCCTGACAGTGCTAAGGAGACTGGGAGGTTTGGTTTGGGTGAAATTCAACATAGTGCAGCAAAGTGGTTGTGACCAGACTGCTTCTCTAGATTCTTTCTCACTGGGCAGGGCATCTCTGGAGGAAATCCAGCAGCTCCAGTCAGGGGCTTACTGACAAAACTCTCATCTCCCTGGGACAGAACACCTGGAGGTCAGGGTGGCTGTGGTCTTAGATTAAGCAGACTTAATCATTTCTGCCTGCTGGCTCCGAAGAGAGCAGCTGATCTAGATAAGGGAGATTCTCCCAGCAGAGTGCACGAGCTCTGCTAAGGGACAGACTGCCTCCTCGAGCAGGTCCCTGAACCCCAGGCCTTCTGATGGAGAGCCCTCCCAACAGGGGTCAAGAGACACCCCATACAGAAAAGCTCTAGCTGGCATCAGGTCAGTGCCCCAGGAAAGAAGCTTCCAGAGGAAGAAGCAAGCAGCGATTTTTGCTGCTTTGCGGCCTCCACTGGTTATCCCCAGGCAAACAGGGTCTGGAGTGGACCTCTGGCAAACTGCAGCAGATATGCAGAAGAGGAGCTGACTGTTAGAAGAAAAACTAACAACAGAAAGCAACAACAACAACATCAAGAAAAAAGACTCTACCACAAAAACCCCATCCAAAGGTCATCAGCCTCAAAGATCAAAGCTAGGTAAATCCATGAAGATAAGGAAAAATCAGTGCAAAAATGCTGAAAATACCAAAAGCCAGAATGCATATTCTTGACCCCAAATGGCTGCAACACCTCTCCAGCAAGGGTGCAAAACTGGACAGAGAATGAGATGAATGGATTGACAGAAGTCGGCTTAAGAAGGTGGGTAATAACAAAGTACGCTGAGCTAAAGAAGCATGTTCTAACCCAGTGCAAACAAGCTAAGAACCTTGATGGAAGATTACAGAAGCTGCTAACTAGAATAACCAGTTTAGAGGGAAACGTAAATGACCTGATGGAGGTGAAAAATACAGCATGAGAACTTTGTGAAGCATACAAAAGTATCAATAGCTGAATCAATCAAGTGGAAGAAAGGTATGAGTTTGAAGACCATCTTGCTGAAATAAGGCATGTAGACAAGATTAGAGAAAAAAAATGAAAAACAGTGAACAAAACCTTCAAGAAATATGGAAATATGTAAAAAGACCAAACCTAAAATTGATTGGAGTATCTGAAAGAGACAGGGAGAATGAAACCAAGTTGGAAAACACAGTTAAGAATATTATCCAGGAGAACTTCCCCAACCTAGCAATACAGGCCAACATTTAAACTCAGGAAATGCAAAGAACACCACTAGGATACTCCACAAGAACAGCAACCCAAGACATACAACCATCAGATTCTCCAAGGATGAAATGAAGGAAAAAAACATTAAGGGCAGCCAGAGAGAAAGGTAAGGTGACCTTATACCTACAAAGGGAAGCCCATCAAACTAATAGCAGATCATCCAGCAGAAACACTAGAAGCCAGAAAACAGTGGAGGCAAATGTTCAACATTCTTAAAGAAAAGATTTTTCAACCCAGAATTTCATATCCAGTCAAACTAGGCTACATGAGAAAGAGAAATAAAATCCTTTACAAGCAAGCAAATGCTAAAAGATTTCATCACCACCAGGCCTGCCATGCAAGAGCTCCTGAAGGAAGCAGTAAATATGGAAAGGGAAAACTGGTACCACCCACACCAAAATATAAAGAGCAATGACATTATGAAGAAACTGCATCAACTAGTGTGCAAAATAACCAGCTAGCATCATGATGACAGGATAAAATTCACATACAACAATAGTAACTTTAAATGTAAATAAGCTAGATGTCCCAATTAAAAGACACAGACTGCAAAATTGGATAAAGACCCAAGACTCATTGCTGTGCGGTATTCAGGACACCTATCTCATATGCAAAGACACACATAAGTTCGACATAAAGAGACAGAGGAAAATCTACCAAGCAAATGGAAGGCAAGAAAAAGCAGGAGTTTCAATCCTAGTATCTAATAAAACAGAATTTAAACCAACAAAAATCAAAAAAGACGAAGAAGGGCATTAAATAATGGTAGAGGAATCAATGCAATGAGAAGATCTAACTATCCTAAATACATATGTACCAATACAGAAGCACTGACATTCATAAAACAAGTTCTTAGAGACCTAAAAAGATACTTAGACCCCCCCCCCACAGTAATAGTGGGAGACTTTAACACCCCACTCTCAATATTAAGACAGATCAATGAGACAGAAAATTAACAAGGATATTCAACACTTAAACTTAGCTTTGGATCAAGTTGACTTAATAGACATCCACAGCCCTCTTCACCCCAAATCAACAGAATACATATTCTTTTCAGTGCCATATGAAACTTATTCTAAAATTGACCATATAATTGGAAATAAAACACTCCTCAGCAAATGCAAAAGAACTGAAATCATAACAAACCGTCTCTGAGACCACAGTGCAATCAAATTAGAACTCAGGATTAAGAAACTCACTCAAAACCACACAATTACATGGAAATTGAACAACCTGCTCCTAAATGACTAGTGGAATAATAAAATTAAGGCACAAATCAAGGGGCTCTTTGAAACCAATGCAAACAAAGAGACAATGTACCAGAATCTCTGGGACACAGCTAAAGCAGTGTTAAAGAGAAAAATTTATAGCAATAAATGCCCACATCAGAAAGCTGGAAAGACCTCAAATCTACACAGTAACATCACAGTTAAAATAACTAAAGAAGCAAGAGTAAACATATCCAAAATCTAGCAGACGACAAGAAACAAGATCAGAGCAGAACGGAAGAAGATAGAGACACCAAATAACCTTCAAAAAAAATCAATAAATCCAGGAGCTGTTTTTTTGAAAAAAACAACAAACTAGATAGATTACTAGCTAGACTAATGAAGAAGAGAGAAGAATCAAAGAAATGCAATAAATAATGATAAAGGGGATAGCACCACTGATCCCACAGAAATACAAAAAACCATCAAAGAATATTATAGACACCTCTTTGCAAATTATCTTGAAAATCTAGAAGAAAAGGATAAATTTCCAGACACATACACCCTTCTAAGACTAAACCAGGAAGAAGGTGAACCCCTGAATAGACCAATAACAAGTTTTAAAATTGCAGCCATAATTAATAACCTACCAAAAAAAAAAAAAAAAAAAAAAAAAGCCCAGGAACAGATGGATTCACAGCCTAATTCTACCAGAAGTACAAAGAGGAGTTGGTGGCAATTCTTCCGAAACTATTCCAAACAATTGAAAAGGAGGGACTCTTCCCTAACTCATTTTATAGACCAGCATCATCCCTATACCAAAACTTGGCACAGATACAACAAAAAAAGAAAATCTTGGGCTAATATCCCTGATGAACATCTATGCAAAAACCCCAATAAAATACTGGCAAACTGAATCCAGCTGCACATCAAAAAGCTTATTCACCATAATCCAGTAGGCTTCATCCCTGGAATGCCAGGCTCATTCAACATATGTGAATCAATAAACGTAATCCATCACATAAAGAGAATCAATGACAAAAACCACATGATTATCTTAATAGATGCAGAAAAGATAATTGATATAATTCAACATTCATTCATGTTAAAAACTCTCAATAAACTGTCTTATGGAACATATCTGGAACATATATGGAACATATTCAAATAGGAAGAGAGGGAGTCAAATTGTCGCTTTTTGCAGGTTACATGATTGCATATTTTAAAAACCCTATAATCTCAGCTCAAAAACTCCTTAAGCTGCTGAGCAATCTCAGCAAAGTCTCAGGATGCAAATACAGTGTGTAAAAGTCAAAAGCATTCCTATACACCAACAATAGACAGAGAGCCAAATCATGAATGAACAGTCATTTCCAATAGCTACAAAGAGAATAAACTATCTAGGAATACCACTTACAAAGGATATGAAGGACCTCTTCAATGAGAACTAAAAACCATTGTTCCAGAAAATAGGAGAAGACACATGTAAATGGAAAAAACATCCCATGCTCATGGTTAGAAAAAATCAGTATTATGAAAATGGCCCTACTGCCCAAGGTAATTTATAGATTCAATGCTATTCACATCAAACTACAATTGACATTCTTCACAGAATTACAAACATCTACTTTAAGTTTCATTTGGAACCAAAAATGAGCCCATACAGCGAAGACAATCCTAAGCAAAAAGAACAAAGCTGGAGGCATCATGCTACCTGACTTCAAACTGTATTACAAGGCTACAGTAACCATAAAACATGTAAGTGGTACCAAAACCGACATATAGACTAATGAAACAAAATAGAAATCTCAGATATAACACCACACATCTACAATCATATGAATTTAGATAAACTTGACAAAAACAAGTAATGAGAAAAGAATTCCCTATGTAATACATGGTGCTCGGAATACTGGCTAGCCATATGCAAAAAAAAAAAAAAACAAACAACTGAAACTCAACCCCTTCCTTACACCTTATACAAAAATTAACTCAGTAAGTATTAAAGACTTAAAAATAAAACCCCAAACCATAAAAACCCTAGAGGAAAACCTAGGCAACACCATTCAGGACATAGGCATGGGCAAAGGCTTCATGATGAAAACACCAAAAGCAATTGCAACAACAGCCAAAATTGCCAAATGGGATCTAACTAAACTAAAGAGCTTCTGCACAGCAAAAGAAACTAGCATCAGAGTGAACAAGCAACCTACAGAATGGGAGAAAAGTTTAGCAATCTACCCTTCTGACAATGGTCTAATATCAAGAATCTACATGGAACTTAAACAAATTTACAAGAAAAAAAAAAAAAAAACATTGAAAAAGTGAGCAAAGGATATGAACAGACACGTCTCAAAAGAAGACATTTGTGTAACAAGCACATGAAAGAAAGCTCAATATCAGTGAACATTACAGAAATGGAAATCAAATCCATGAGATACCATCTTGCAACAGTCAGAATGGTGATTATTAAAAAGTCAAGAAGCAACAGATGTGGGTGAAGCTGTGGAGAAATAGGAATGCTTGTACACTGTCAGTGGGAATGTAAATTACTCCAATCATTGTGGAAGACATTTTGAGTATCCCTCAAGGATCTAGATCCAGAAATACCATTTGATTCAGCAATCCCATTACTGGATATATATCTAAAGGAATATAAATCATTCTACTATAAAGACAAATGCACATGTTTATTAATTGTAGCACTGTTCACAATAGCAAAGACATGGAACTCACCTAAACGCCCATCAATGATAGACTAGACAAAGACAATGTGGTTCATATACACCATGGAATACTATGCAGCCACAAAACAAAATGAGATCATGTCCTTCGCAGGGATATGGATGTAGCCGAAAGCCATCATCCTCTGCAAACTACACAGAAACAGAAAATCAAATACTGCATGTTATCTCTCTTAAGTGGGAGTTGAACAATGAGAACACATGTACACAGGGTGCAGAACAAAACACACCTGGGCCTATCAGGAGGCAGAGGCAAGGGGAGGGAGAGCATTAGAATAAATACTGAATGTATGTGGGGCTTATAACCTAAATGACAGGTATTATCATCTTAAACCCTAAATGACGGGTGTTGTCAGGTTTGATCAGTTCAGCAAACTACCATGAAACATGTATACCAATGTAACAAACCTGCATGTTCTGCACATGTATCCCAGAACGCTAAGTAAAATAAAAGAAAAGAAAAAGAAAAGAAAACTACTAACTTTGGTTAATAATATCAACATTGGTTAGTCAGCTGTAACAAATATACCACACCATTGCAAGATGGTAATAATACAGGAAACTGAGGGCAAGGAGATGGGAAATTCTGGGAACTTTTGTGTTTTCTGTTCAAACTGCTCTAAAATTAATGTTATTTATTAAAAAGTCATGTAGCCTTCTAATTTTCAAATATTACCTTCTTTCAAATTGCCTTCTACACTTTTTCTAGAGCATTTTAAGGTGCGAATTTTGTAACTCTCTACTTAAAATCCTCATAACCCTCAAATTAAATTTAAAAAAATTAAGTTGACTATGTGCCAGATGAAGGGAATACTTTGATAAACAAGCCAATCTATGGGATATGGTTTGGCTCTGTGATCTCACCCAAATCTGATCTTGAATTGCAATTTCCACGTGTTGAGGAAGGGACTTGGTGGAAAGTGACTGGATCATACAGAGGTTTCTCCCATGCTGCTCTCATGATAGTGAGGAAGTTTTCACCAAGTCTGGTAGTTTAAAAGTGTCAGTTTCCCCTGTGCTCTCTCTGCTCTCCCACCAACTAAGACACATCTTGCTTCGGTTTACCCATGTTTGTAAGTTGCTTAAGGCCTCCCCAGCCATGGGGAACTTGAGTCAATTAAACCTCTTATGTTTATAAATTACCCAGTTTCAGGCAGTATGTTTACAGCAGTGTAAAAACAAACTAATACATTATGTTTTTAGCTTCCAATATTTTTAATTTTCAGGAAATCTATAAATCTAGTTTTGGTATCATAGAGCATATCTACTTTGTTTTGCTATTCTTATACTTAAATTACTTTCATAATGACAAATGATCTTGCAAAAACAAATGTCTCCAACTTTATATGTTTGCTTATTGACTACAGTAAAGTGGGAACATACTTATTAACACTTTTAACTTAAAAATAACCTCCGTTATTACTGTGTTATTTACTCATTAAAGGTTAATCTTTCATGTGCATAAGTCTTGCATTCAAAACAATTTAGTAGGCTAACTAAATGCATAAAAGACATATTATTCTGATATATGTCCCTACTTCAAATAGTTCCCACTTTTGAATTTTTAGTTAGTATTTTCCTTTGAATTTTTAGACAGTTGAGAAGTTGTGATACAATGTTGAACAAATACAGGTTTCTTCCCTCTGTCTTCAGGAAGCTTACCTTCTTGGGCAGGTCACTAGATAAACATTAAATACAAACACTCATATTTTAAAAATTGAAGCTATGATAGGGCTCTGAAAAAGGCACGAATATTGCTAAGGGATTGTATGATCGGCAGATTTTAACTGAGAAGTTTATTTAAGAAAACATTCTTTTGGGAAAGACAAACATAAATATAAGAAGGAATAGGCATAAACTAAATAATACAAGAAGGTAAAAGATTTCAAAAGAGGGGAAATTCAATTTGCAAAGCTCTGTGGCATAAGAGCAATTGAGCTCAGTAGGGAGCCCTGAAGGTTGACATTGTGGCTGGCACAGAGTGAATCCCAGGGCACAGTGCTTCATGAGGTTAAAGATTTGAACAGGAATAGGTTGGGCAGGTCTTCTGTTCATATTAGAAATTTGTCCTTTACATTTTTTAAATGTAAGAGTTTTGTTTCCTAGGAATAATGAGAACCACTGAAGGTATTTTAGCAAAGGAAGGCCATATGAAAATCTGTGCTTTATACATCATGGTAACTATAGATAACAACAATCAGTTTCATAATGGAAAATTGCTAACAGAATAGATTTTAAGTATTCTCCACACATAACAGAAAATGGCAAATGTATGAGATAAAATAGCATAAGTTAAATAGTTTGATGACATGACTTGGATCTGTGTCCCCATCTGTGTCTCCTATTAAATTATAATCCCCAATGTTGGAGGTGGTACCTGGTGCAAGGTGATGGAATCATTGCAGCAGCTTTCTCATGAATAGCTTACAACAATCTACTTGCTGCTACTCTTGTGACAGTGAATGAGTTCTCCTGAGATCTGGCCATTTAAAAGTGTGTGTCATGTCACCACTCTTGTCTCTTGTTCCACATGTGCCGATGTGATATGCCTGTTCTTCCTTGCCTTCGGCCATAATTGTAAGTTTCCTGAGGTCTCCCCAGATGCCAAGCAGATGCTGTACCATGCTTCCTGTACAGCCTGCAGAACTAAGAGCCAAATAAATCTCCTTTCTTTATAAATTACCCAGTCTCAGGTATTTATAGCAACGCCAGAATGGCCTAGTAGAGGTGAATTTATCATTCCACAATGCTTACATATCAAAACATCAAATTATACACTATATATATATATATATATATATATGACCTCTACTGATGTCAAATGTGCATATGTTTCATGGACATAAGGGCATAAATGTTATATATATATATGGGGGTATACATAACTTATCAATCAAATTTTAAAAATTGGTACTTTTATAAAATCACTCTGGTTGCAATATGAAAAATAATTTCAAGAGAGGAGTGGGAGGAACTTTAGGATATATTAAGTTTAGGATAGTACACTAATTTAAACAAGAGGTTGGTAGAAGAACCTTGATTTTTCTTAACTCAATCTACTAGATATTGAAATCTTTTAGAAAGTGACCCAGGCAATTCACCCTTAATGATATTCTTCTTGTCATTAGAAGATGATGGGAACAGTTTACCATAAGGAGAATTGCTTCTCACCGTATGGCATATCTTTCATTATTCAAATTCATAATAATTAGTTCAGTCATGTGACAAATATCTTGTTAGTGACAAAAACAAGTTATGATCAGATGAATTCTCATATCTCATCTGATCTTTCTGTGTATTTGAATATGCCTCAGTTTGTTTCATAATGAGCTGTCATGCAGTTCACCTGTGTATTGTTGCTTCTATCATGATTATATTTAAAAAGAATGCTTGGACAGAATATCTACAGATTGCATATCCAAAGAAACAAAAATTATAATAGTAAGTAGACATTCATAAAGTCAAGGACAGTAACATATTTAAGATTGATTGCAAAACTATCCAGGAAAATGTAATCTATAGAAAGGATTCTGAGGGCAGGAAAATGAGGATGGTGATTTTACCGTGCTTTTGCTGGTAATAAAGTTTCTTAAATTATGTAGCAGGGTGCAATGTATTTGGATTTTTTTTCTATAATGTACAAAATTCTGGCTTGGGAAAATTTATTAGAATTGCATAAGATGCTGCACCCCCACTCTAAGTGAATATTTATACCATGATTCATCATAGCAGTATTTCTTATTTTTTTATTCAGTCCCTTTATCTGCAATTTAATTAATTATTATTCTTTATTTTTGCTTTGTTTTAACTTTATACAGTTTCATTTAGAAAAGGCTTTTTCTACATGTAAATGATAAGTTGTACTGTAGTCCTTTGGAAAATGTATTCTCTAGGTTTTCCCTCTCACTGCCCACCCACCACACTTGCCCAGGGTCTGCATTCATTCATTCATTTATTCATTCACTCATGTTGGTTTTTGTCTTGACACTTAAAGTTTGGTGTTTAATGTCAGAAGTTTTCAGGCCTTGTTTGGAGGCATCATATGATTACATTTTTGATTTAGTGGTATGTACATATTATAAATTATTTTGTCAAACTTAAATGAGTTAGGAGAGAGTTTGCCTTAACATTCAGAAACTAAATTTATCTTGAACATTGTCATATTATTTTTCTCTGCAGTTTAAATGTTAATGGTAAAATAAAAATATGCCATCATCTGGTATATAGATTTTAATTAATTCCATTAATTTAATGAGTATCTTAGTAAATTGGGGATGCTATAACAAAATATCACAGTCTACAAGGCTTAAAAAAAAAAACAAATTTATTTCTCATAGCTTTGGAAGCTGGATGTCAGAGAATAGGGTGCCAACATGGTTGGATTCTGGTCAGGACCCTCTTCCAGGATTTAAACTACAGATTTCTCTTTACATTCTCACATAATGGAAAAAAAGGCCAGAGAGCTCTTTGACATCTCTATTTATAAGGACAGAAATTCCATTGATGAGATTTCTACCTTCATGACCTAAATTACTTCCCAAGGGATCCACCTACTAGTACTATCATCTTGAGAATTAAGATTTTACTATATAAACTGGGGAGGGGGGATACATGCTGTCTACAACAATGAGGTTATCTTACTTTTGAAATACCTTTTAAAAGAAAGAAACTTTAAAAGGTATTTCATTTCATTTTTACCTGAGATACAATTAAATGTCAGGAAACATAGTATTTTAGTCTAGTTTCTTTTTCTTGTTTAGAGATCGAATACATTTAGAAAATTTATTTCAATACACAATGTGTCATTACTCTCAAGAATCTACTGATGTCAAATGTGCATATGTTTCATGGACATAAGGGCATAAATGTCTTCAAGCTGGTCACTAGAACTTGACTCTGATATTTTTGGATCACTCTTAGAAAATAAAATTTTCTCCAAACTATTCTTGTCAAAAAAGAGCATCAGGTTTGTAATCATTCTGTATAGTCTGTAATCATTCTGTATAGTCAAGAACAAAAATAAAGCCTCTGAAATCTTTGCAAAAATGATGTGATTATCACAATAGACACAGAAAAAGCATTTGAAAAAAAAAACAGCATCCCTTTATGATTAAAACTCTCAACAAAATCAGTACAGAAGGAATATAACTTAATGTAATAAAAGCCATCTCTGACAAACCCACAGCCAACTTGATATTGAACAGGGAAAAGTTGAAAGCATACCCCCTGAAAACTAGAACAAGACAAGGATGCCCACTATCGCCACTTCTATTCAACACAGTTCTGGAAGTCCTAGCCAGAGCAATCAGACAAGAGAAAGAAATAAAGGGCATCCAAATCAGTAAGGAGGAAGCCAAACTGTAGCTGCTTGCTGATGATATAATCACATACCTAGAAAACCCTAAAGACTCCTCTAAAAAGCTCCTGGAACTGATAAATGAACTCAGCAATGTTTCAGGATACAAAATGAATGTACATAAATCAGTAGCTCTGTTATACACCAATAGTGACCAAGCTGAGAATCAAATCAAGATTTCAAGATTTCAACCTTTTTTTTCCACAATAACTGCAAAAATATGTATAGTAAGAGTATACCTAACTAAAGAGGTGAAAGATTTTTACAAGGAAAACTACAAAACACTACTAAAATAAATTATAGACAACACAAATAAATGAAAACACAGGCCATGCTCATGGATGGGTAGAATCAATATTGTGAAAATGACCATACTGCCAAAAGAAATCCACAAATTCAAAGCAATTCCCATAAAAATGCCATTATCATTCTTCACAGGACTAGAAAAATACTGTAAAATTTATATAGAACCAAAAAAGAGCCCACATAACCAAAGCAAGACTAAACAAAAATAACAAATCTGAAGGCTTCACGTTACCTGACTTTAAACTATACTATAATCCTATACTCACTGAAGCAGCAGGGTACTGGTATAAAAATAGGAACATAGACCAATGTAACAGAATTGAGGACCAAGAAATAAAACCAAATATTTACAGCCAATTAATCTTCAGCAAAACAAACAAAAACATAAAATGAGGAAAGAACACCCTATTCAACAAACAGTGCTGCGATAACTGGATAACTGGCACGCCGCATGTAGAAGAATAAAACTGGGTTCTCATCTCTCACCTTATACAAAAACTTAAGATGGATCAAGAACTTAAATTTAAGATCTGAAATTATAAAAATTCTAAGAGATAACATCAGAAAAACTCTTCCAGACATTGGCTTAGGCAAAGACTTCAGGACCAAGGACCCAAAAGCAAATGCAACAAAAACAAAGATAAATAGATGGAACTAAATCAAACTGAAAAGTTTCTGCATGGCAAAAGAAACAATCAGCAGAGAAAACAGACAACCCACAGAGTAAGAGAAAATCTTCACAGTCTATACATCTGACAAAGGACTAATATCTAGAATCTACAAGGAAGTCAAGTAAATTAACAAGGAAGAAACAATCCCATAAAAAAGTGGGCTAAGGACATGAATAGACAATTCTCAAAAGAAGATAAACAAATGCCAGCAAACATATAAAAAAATTCTCAACATCACTAATGATCAGGGAAATGCAAATCAAAACCACAATGTGATAACATCTCACTCCTGCAGGAATGGCCAAGACAAAAAATTAAAAAATATTAGATGTTGGTGGGGATGTGGTGAAAAGGGAACACTTTTACACTGCTGGTGAGAGTGTAAACTAATACAGCCACTGTGGTTAACCACTGTGGTTAATGACTCTGGAGATTCCTTCAAGAACTAAAATTAGGATTACTGTTTGATCCAGCAATCCCACTACTGGGTATCTACCTAGAGGAAAAGAAGTCAAAGTCATCAGACAAAAAAAAATACTTGTACACACAGATTTATAGTGGTACAATTGAACAAATATGGAACCAGCCTAAACGCCATCAATCAATGAGTGGAAAAATAAATTGTGGTATATATTTACCATGGAATACTACTCAGCCATAAAAAAGAACAAAATAATGGCATTCACAGCAACCTGGTTGGAGTTGGAGACGATTATTCTATGTGAAGTAACTCAGGAATGGAAAACCAAACATCGTATGTTCTCACTCATAAGTGTGAGCTAAGATATGAGGATGAAAGGGCATAAGAATGATACAATGGGCCGGGCGCGGTGGCTCAAGCCTGTAATCCCAGCACTTTGGGAGGCCGAGGCGGGTGGATCACGAGGTCAAGAGATTGAGACCATCCTGGTCAACATGGTGAAACCCCGTCTCTACTAAAAATACTAAAAATTAGCTGGGCATGGTGGCGTGTGCCTGTAATCCCAGCTACTCAGGAGGCTGAGGCAGGAGAATTGCCTGAACCCAGGAGGCGGAGGTTGCGGTGAGCCGAGATCGCGCCATTGCACTCCAGCCTGGGTAACAAGAGCGAAACTCCGTCTCAAAAAAAAAAAAAAAAAAAAAAAAAAAAAAAAAGAATGATACAATGGACTTTACGGATGCTGGTGAAAGGGTGGGAGCGATAAAAGACTACAGATTGGGTACAGGGTATGCTATCAAGTGACAGGTGCACCAACATTGTAGAAATCACCACTAAATAACTTACTCATGTAACCAAATGTCATGCACTCCCCCAAAAGCTATGGTAACAAAAAATAAAAATAAATAAAACAGTACCTCAAACACAGTAAGTGTTCAATAAATATTGTTTGGATGAATTTTTAAAAATTCCAACCATGAGCAATGTAAATGGTTGCTTTTGTGGTATAAATATAGAGCCCTTAAAAGGGCCCATCATATGGTTAAGACCTGGTTTTTGAAGCGTTCTCTCCCAACATTCGTTATTTCACCACTAACAGTTTGAGTTCTATTTGTCACCCAGGTTTTTGTCTGTAAAGACAAGGTTATCATATTTGGAACATATAAAATAGGCAAATAAAAAGATAACTAACAGAAGGAAGAAAGAGAAGAAAGAAAAAGAAAGAAAGAAGGTAGGTAGGTAGGAAGGAAGGAAGGAAGGAAGGAAGGAAGGAAGGAAAGAAAGAGGGAAAGAAGGAAAGAAAGAAAGACCTCTTTTTTTGGAATGACTGCCTGTGGTAGACAAATTAATATGTTCTCTATGTGTACCTTACCTGAACCAATATGGCATTGGTTTCCTCTGGATGTGGCAGAAGTTTAAAGTTGACTCTTTTTTAGAGATACTTTTGTGGGTTCCTTAGAAAATTCCTGCATCATGAAGATTTCTTGTCTCTACATCACTTGACAATGCAAATGTATTTTCACTAGCCCATCAATCAAGACTGCTTTCACATTTCCTGGGCATTTGGCAATACTCTTCTAACCTCTTTCAGCTGAAGTCCATTTGTCCCTTCTTTTGAACCTCTTTGCAGGATCTAAACAAACTCTGGCCAAATTTCTCCTATGCACATAGAACATGTGCCCCATTTGATCTACCATCAGTAGGAGTGCAGTTATTTTCAATTATACCCCACTTTTCATTTAGCTGCACAGCAGGTAGCTTTAGCTACTGCCTTTGCCCTTTAAAATTCTCACTTGCAAGTCTGACCCTTATCCGGTATGTCACTAGACTGCTGGGAATACAATCAAGCTAGTTGAGTTCTCTCTTTCAAATGACTCTCACCAAAATTAAGGTCAGAAGAGAGTCATCTCACCCCAAACCCCTAGGGAGATGGGACTCATAGCAGTGCTATTGTCAAAGAAATACTTTAATTCCCAACTTAACTATGGGCTTTTCCAACTTCTCTGACAGGCTAGAGATGGTTGGTCAGATAAGAGTAATAAAACAGACAAACTCTTGCTCCCTTCCTTGGCAATCTAATATGGTCTTTCACCTCATGTTAAAATATGAGTTTCATTTTGAGATAGAGACAAGCCAATACTGAAACAGAATCTAATTTCATATACTAATGGTCACTGTGTGTGTGTGTGTTTAATACAGAAGACTGTTTTTATTTGTTTTTATTTACCCTCCACATAATGAGGTACCAACTTGATGCATGAGAACATTCACCACTGAAATGATGCATGGCTCCCAGCGGTTTTCTGTGTTTACAAACCTATGAAATGTGCTGATCTCTTGCTAGTGTCTTCTAGGCCATTTGTAAGCAAAAGCTCTGAGTAGCTTTGTTAGGCACATTGCAGGGCAGAAAAATAATGAATGGGGTGCAAATGGAACATAACAATACTATTGAGCTCACATTCCAAGTTCTTTTCTTAAGGAAATACAAAAGGAATGTATGTAAATTCTGTGTAGAAAAATCATAAACTTTTTAGGAATTATCTCAAAAATAAGGTAACAATTCACATTTACAAGATAGTTAGGAGTAAACACAATGATAACAATAAAAGTATTCTATAGGATGCAAAATGCAGCCTTTATGGACATTAGAAAATCTGGCATACTCTCATACACAGGGAAGAACTGCTGAAGATATTCAATAAGGAAAGACAAAATATGATAATCTGATAAAAATATATGTGGTGGATTAGAGTAAGTAAAGACTGGAGGCAGGGAAACCAGTTGGGAAGCCATGATGATATTTCATTTATATAATAACAAACAATATATAAATAGAGGTAGGAATTAGGAAGAGAATATTCTATTCATTTGTGCAGAAACAGAAAATGCAATAGGTGATAGAACTTAAAATATTTCTTTTTTTTTTTTTTTTTTTTTTTTTTGAGATGGAGTTTCACTCTTGTTACGTAGGCTGGAGTGCAATGGCGCAATCTCGGCTCACCGCAACCTCCACCTCCTGGCAGCCTGTGGTCTGTAACGTTTAGATGACACCAAATTATCTAACTTACAATATTTCTTAGATAATTTGGTGTCATCTAAACGTTACAGACCACAGGCTGTTAGGCTCCCCATGTAATGGCAATTAACATGGAGCCAAGCTGATTTCCCACATAAGGCATAAGGCTTTTATTTGTGGTTTGTACTCAAGTGCAAGGGAGACAGCAGAGGTGCAAGGATTCTCTGGCTGGCTCCCCATAAAGAGCTGATAGGGGTTTTTATAACTGGCAAGGTCTGAGAATTGATATCAGGGGTAAGGTACACAGGCTGGGCTGGGCAAAGCACATGAAGAATTGGGTATGCAGGTCAATATCTGGTTTTGATGGTTCTATTGAGGAAAGAGCCACTCAGTGGTCTGGTTAACAGCAACAAGACTGTGAATAAATTGTTCAGCATTCCTAGCCAAGATAGGACACTCTGGAACCTTGATTCGATTTTGGATCTCCTAAGGCCAGTTTTTGAAATTGTTAGTCATTATTAAACATCATGAGAGCTCAACAGAACAATACAGATTGGCCATTTTCTTTGTATGACTTGTAATGGGTATGGCATTAGTGAGGTAGTGGTGTGGGTTTTGTGATCTCTGGGAATGATCTTGTTGGGGTGAACTTAAGCCAATCCTTGTCCTTACTTTGTCTCATAAATGTTCACAATGTGCTTAAAAAAAAGTTACAGTAAAGGGAGTGAACAGATAAAGTTGCCGTCTAACAGACACTCCTTTACCACTCACAATCCCCTGAAGTGTTTGTAGCTTCCCACTGGAAACTGCAGTCTGGATCCATAAGTCTTTACCCTAGATCTCTTTCTAGCCACAGAAAGAGCTTGGTCTATGCTTGGGGCAAGTTGAAAGCAACTAGGAATTAGTGCAGTATGCAACAGCCTTCATCCAATATGAGAGGGAAATTGGTGGACAAAAAGTCAGTCCAATGCACTCAGTGATTTCGATAACCCTGAAGGCATTCTAAGCTGTCTTGCAGCATTTCCAGCGGGACTGTATGCAGGATGCCCTGATAGTAACCTGCCGATTAAAGCTGCCAATATCGGCTTCCTTCCCTCCCATGTATCATTTCATCATTCCCATATTCATGTTGTCTAATCACCTTTTAAGTAAATTAACTATCTGCATCCAAACTTTACATTAGCGTCTAATTCTGAGGAACACAACCTATGATGAAGAGAGATGAGGGATGGCATCACCTGGCTCCTGACCTTAAGGTGTCTATATAATTCACTAGAGAGGCAAGAGTAATTAATTGCCTCCTTTATTATATTTAGATGTTTATCGATCTTAATTTCCTTGGGAAAATAATCTATTTATTACTCACCTGTGACTACTTTTTTTTTTTTTTTTTTTTTTTTTTTTGAGATGGAGTTTCGCTCTTGTTACCCAGGCTTGAGTGCAATGGCGCGATCTCGGCTCACCGCAACCTCCGCCTCCTGGGTTCAGGCAATTCTCCTGCCTCAGCCTACTGAGTAGCTGGGATTACAGGCACGTGCCACCATGCCCAACTAATTTTTTGTATTTTTAGTAGAGATGGGGTTTCACCATGTTGACCAGGATGGTCTCGATCTCTTGACCTTGTGATCCACCTACCTCAGCCTCCGAAAGTGCTGGGATTACAGGCTTGAGCCACCGCAACCGGCTCACCCATGACTTCTTTAGCAAGTGGCATATTGTATTACCCAGAAAAATGCACAGTAGTATTTGTTGAAAGGACAAGTTATAAAGAACTAAAAAGCTTCTTTACTACAAGCACTGTTCTCGGGTTGCTGTAATAAACCGATAACCTTTGCATTCAAACCTTTCTCACATGATTTTCCTGCTGGGTTAGTGTACTTTATTCAGGAAATAGACTTTCCTATGCTTTCTTTTGAATCTAGGCAATATTATTGTTATGCATATGCAGGAACTCAAAAGAACAAAACACACTAGTGCCCAGAGTTAGGTTGACAGCAGATTCATCATAGCTCTTTTTCTGTGGCCTTTAGTGTATATTGACAAAATCATAAGTTAAATGCCAGACTTTCAAATGTAAAGCCAAATTATTTCCTATTACTGACTAAACGATTGTTGTGTTAGGCATTTCAGACTGACAGTTCATTCTACAGTGATTGGTATACTGTTTTATGCATGTAGTTTCAGGAATACATCCTAATTCCAACAGGAAAACAAAGCTTACTGCGTCTTGAATGAAGCTGGAATTATATTCTCAGTTGAGGACACTACTGTGAACATAAAACAGATTTAGAACCCAAAATTGGCATAAAGTATTCCCTAAAGATTGCTCAGTACTATTTGCCATATGCAGCAATCTCTCAATTCATGTGCTTCCTTTGCTTGATTGAGAGCTGGCTAACGAGGTGGCAGCAATCCAGTTAGTTGATATGAAGAACAGAAACACCATGCATGCAGGTATACAACAGGAAGAAATTCTTCAGATGACAGTTTTACCTTCAGACAATGCAATTATGCTATTTAGCAAAATATAAATTAATACAGAAAATAAAGTTGAATATGACATATGTTTTATTTAATAGGCTATAAAATCTAGCATATGTGTGAAATAATCATTTGTAATCACCTTACTACAAAGACAGAACAATATTTATTTATAGTTTGTTTTATGGTTAGATGATCCTTTTTAAAAAAGTGGACAGATGAATACATTGACAATTCTACTTTCCAGTGGGTTGGAAAAAATATTATTTTTCTATCAGAGCAAATTTATACGTTTAGACACCCTTTGTAAGCATTTTGGACCAGTTCTCATGATAGAAATACCTGAAGCTGTTTTCAGGATCAGCAGGTCTTGGCAGTTGCTCCTCAGTTTTTCCTGAGGACCCTAGGCCAAGTGCTGAATGGCGCAGGTATAGCGACTAACCTGCTATTTCCACAGTCTCGCAAAAGTGCTGTGCTCATCTGAAGTGGAACTGTTGGCTACGTTCCTGTACCCTTAGGCTGTAGTCATTAAGGAACCACTGCGGCCTCTCTGTAGCTGGCTCAGAGCATGTGAGATTTTTCCCAGGGTCTTTTTGTAAGTGCAACTAGTTGAAAAGTGAATTTTCTCTTGCAGGCTGCATCCAAACAGAATAAGTGGAGTGGAAAAGGAAAGAAATCATTCAGTTGTCTGTGAAAACTTGGAGTATATTATCAAAGCTTAAACCCATAATTGACTTTTCTTGTCTACACTTTCTTAAAAGGCTTAACCTATCATAGTTAGGGGGAAAGGCTTTTATCTTGACAGCAGAACTGGAAGAGAAGTGTTACTCAGAGAGGAGAAGGAAAAGGACAGAGTTCCTGGTTTTACTTAAGTGAAAAATTATGCACTAAGGAGTAGAGTCTTTGTTTTAGAAAGTTACAGTCATTCTTTCAGCTCTCATTTTGTAGTCATAAAATCTGAGATTTAATTTTTTTCTTTTTCTTCTTTTTTTCTTTTCTTGAGAGAGAGTCTCCCTCTGTCACCTAGGCTAAAGTGTAGTGGTGCAATCTTGGTTCACTGAAGCCTCTGCCTCCCGAGCTCAAGCAATCCTCACACCTCAGCCTCCCAAGTAGCTGGGACTATAGGTACAGGCTAGCACGCCTAAGTTTTAAATATTTTTGGAGAGACAAGTTCTCAATATACTGTCCAGGCTGGAAGATGAGGCTGAAATATCTGTGCATTCCAGTGTTATACATATCAATTGTTGTCCAGCTGGCAAGTGTTTGAGTTTGGATTTATTAAAGTTAATTTGAACCAGGGAACATTTTCTAGAGACTTATTTCACTTAATAAAAGTTAAAAATTAAATTTGAATGATGTAGAGTTCAATTATATCATAGTCATAGTTAACATATTTTTTGAGCCAAAAGGGTCTTCAAGAATTATGTATTATAAATTTATAATTGAAAAAATCAGGAAGGTATAGCTCAACATAATTAAGTGATTTCCTGGGTGATAACAAAACCAGAGTTAGAAATCTGATTCTCAAACAAGCTTTCTACCCCTTTCTGTCTGAAAGGTGACAGATAAAAATGTTACTGCCTATGGGACATCATTTTTTCCTTCATTTTATATTCAAGACTTAGGATTTAGGAAATTCTGAATATTGTATTAAGAAATAAGAATGAATTTATACTTAGAATCTATGTTGTTTAGAGACTAAACTGATAATTACAAAGGAATGGATGCTATAGGCTTCCACAGAAGCACATGACTGATTAACGAAAGAGCAAAGCCTGAGATTTTAACTCCATGAATATGGGAGAATGGAAATACTATGAGATGCAGGGAGACAGAATTATAATGATATCATTAGGCTAAAGATTTAGTGGGACATCCCTGAAGTGCTGCCTATACAATTTCCATAATATCTGTACAATTATAAACATTTTAAGAAACTCATGCAGCTAGAGAAGTCAAATTTCCAAAACCAGGCTTAGTGATTTTATGGCACATGACTCACCAAAAAGAAACACACACATACATGTAGACATAGAAATGCACACAAGCGTGCTGACACACATGTAACAGAAGCAAATAAGTTTGTTTTTTTAGCAGATTACCCTTCTATTATGTTAACCTATATTTGTTAAAATGCATGCTCTAAATGAAGAGGACTCCCAAATAGGCTTTGTGTGAGCAACATGGCTATTTATTTACCTGGGTGTGGGCAGCCTGTGTCCAAAAAGAGAGTCAGCAGAGGGCAGTGGGACAGGAGTTGGTTTTATAGTTTTGGGGTGAACAGAGGAAAGTTACAGAAGTTACAGTTTAGGGAGTTTTTTGCAAGCTGGGAGGGGGTCATAGGTTTGCAAGCTGGGATGGGGTCGGGTCTAGAGTCATGAGGTTGATCAAGGTTGGTTACAAAGTCCAATGGCCTAATCAATTGAGGCTGGAATAAGAAACAATAGAACAATGTCTCAAGTTAGTTAGGCACTGGAGGGGTTGATCATTCTTCCAGCAACTTATCTGGGGTGTATGTGCAGGTCACAGAGGTTACCATGCTGTTCATGGTGCAATCAGTCGGCCTAAAAGACCTTACAATATTAATCACAACTTATTCTCTGTTTTAGCGTGGAATGTTCTTTGCTTCAGGGGTAGTTTGCAGAGAGCATTGCTAGTTGATAATAATATATCTTTTCTGAGGTATTTAAACTGGAGGTAAATTTATGTGAAGTGGGAGATTGCAGAATATTAAGCATATTTTAAAAACATTTGTAATAATTAATACTTGTACAGTTGTCTGTAGTTTACCCAATGCTCTGATGTACAGAATCTTACCTAAATAATCAGGATCAATGCACAGCCATTGCTCAGGGAAGAAATATTAATTGATATGTTGACATGTATTCTGTTATTTTGGTTGGTACTCTTCTCCCTCCATCCCTCTTTCCCTCCCTTTCCTTCTTCCCTCCCTTCCTCCCTCCCACCCTCCTTTCCTTCCTTCCTTCCTTATCCCTCCCTTCCTTTCTTCCGTTTCTTCTGCTTACAATGGTTTGCTTAATGAAGATGAACTCTACTGTGCTGGATAAATATACCAAAATGCAATGCTCTTTGTTGTGATCATCATTTTTAAAGGTAGTTTTAAAAATTCAGATTGAGGCAAAGCTCATACTGTACTTTATAATAGAGAAGTGGTAGCAGTGATAGCCTCAAATTGTGAGATTTGGCCAGTAATTGAAATCACATGTTTTATCTCAGTTTCATTTTCATGGGCTACAGGCTATAATTAACATCAAGTGGCAAGACAAGATCACATACAATTGAGTCCCAGAGTACAATCAGGCCACCAACATTGAAACAAGCTTTTTGCTACTTAACTATGAAAGACTGGGTCTCTGTGGCCATAGAGAAATGACTATGTGGGTATTTAGTGACCAATTATGTGAGGAGGATAAAGAGAAGTGGACCAAATTCAGCACTAAATGTAGTGGTAAGTAAGATTGTATTTTATTTTGATACCTTCTAACTTTTATACTTCTAACTAAGCATTTTCAATGCTTAGTTATTAACATTATTTAGTAACCTGGTCTTTGCAAACTTAACACAGAATTCTACCACAGGCCCAAGGTATATAGCCATAATATGAAATCAAAACAAATCCTACTTGATAGTAAGAATGTTTCACATGTGCTTCTTCCTTTCAATAACTCTCTATATTTTGGGACTAATTTTTAATCATTCTCCAATAATCAATTTAATTGTCACCACTTCTTGAATGGTTTTCCCAAGATTGTCCCACGCTGAGTTAGGTTCTGCTGTGATTTGAATGTTTCTGTTAGCCCAAAACGCTTATGTTGAAATGTAACCTTCAAGGTCATGTTATTATGGGCTGGGACTTTGAGGGGTGATTATGTTGTGAGGGGTGACACCTCATAAATCTGATCAGCACCCTTATAAGAGACAGAGAGGCCCAAAAGAGCCTGTTCATCCATTCCACCTTGTGAGGGCACAGAGAAAAAGCAGCCATCTATGATCCAGAACAGATATTGAATCTGCCAACACATTGACCTTGAATGTCCCGGTCTCTAGAACAATAAGAAATAAATTTCTATTGTTCGTAAGTAACCCACTTTGTGGTATTTTGCTATAGTGGCCAAGCAAACTAAGAGAGGGTCACTGCTTTTATTGCATTTATGACAGTGAACCTTTATTATCTAAGTATAACTACAAATCTTTGAGTTTTTCTATTACTTCTTTATTATTATTTTATAGCATAATGTCTGACATCTATAAAGGGATCTATAAGTGCCTATCTAATAAATGCACGTGGGCTGGGCACAGTGGCTCAAGCCTGTAATCCCAACACTTTGGGAGGTGGAGTTGGGCAGATCACCTGAGATCAGCAGTTCCAGACCAGCCTGGCCAACACAGTGAAACCCATTTCTACTAAAAATATAAAAATTAGTGGTGTGGAGGTGGGTACCTGTAATCCCAGCTACTCAGGAAGCTGAGGCAGGAGAATCACTTGAACCCAGGAGGCAAAGCAGTGGGCCAAGATCGCGCCATTGCACTCCAGCCTTGGTGACAAGAATGAAAATCCATCTCAAAAATAGAAATAAATTAAGTAATAAAATAAAATAAATATAAATACATGCTCCTTTCCTCTTCCATACAATCGCATTCTTCTGTCCCAAATACCTAAATTGTGTTCAGTTCATATAAGTTGTTCTAGATCAAAAGTTATAAGCCTTCATATATCTAAGGAGTATGCATATTTCAGACTTAGGGTACTTTTGAAGTTTGGAAAGCCTCTAAAAAAGAAAGAGGATAATGCTGAAATGATAGATGAGACTTGTAATATTTTTGGAAGTGGTGACATTTGCAAGCTCATTTTCTTTGATTTGTAGAGCAGAGGGTAAATTTCTATCTTCCAAATGAATTGTTATAATTACTGAATTCATATTGAATGACACTGTGTCCTCATAGAAACAACTCATCCTCAGAGGATGCCTGAGGTAATCTGTAGATAATTACTTCTAGCTGGGTTGGTTTAATCATATGCACGCCTTGGACCCCAGACCCTAGCTCTTGAAATGCTAGTTGCTCCTCAAGAGCCTTCTTCATTGCTTTAATGGGATGTGAATGAGATTATCTCTCAGGACTGCTCTTCCTGGTACTGTATGTGCATGCTGCATAATTGAATCTGCAAGTGGTTTTGGTAGAACTAAATCAAACCATAGGGATTCTGTGGGGTGTGTTTCTTACGTATGGTAATCTATTGCCTGGAATTCTTTATCAGCGACCTTTGAAATCTGCCCTTAATATTTTTGTAACATGTAGGAAAGTAGTTTCATTAATAGAGTCATTTTCTTCAGCCGTTATGAGAATCATTCAAGTTTAGCCAAAACATATCATTGGAATATAATTTCCACAAACTGGGGAAAATGCACCTTCATGTAATTGATGGGTAATTATTGCTCATTTTAAAAGTATTCAAGCTAATAAATTAAAAAGGGCTTATAAAGTTATATCATCACATCACCATTTTGCAGCACTAGTAAAATAATGTATTTAAGTAATTATCATTTAATGGCTACTAATATCATGAAGATATAGGCAGCACAACATCATGCAGATTCTGATTGATACACAGCTAAAAAGTATTCATGGCCAAACAAAATCAAGCTTGGATGTGATCAAGTCTATAGCTCTAACCATCAATGAAGATAAAATATATAGGAAAATATATGATGAATATTGGGAATATGATATGTAAAATGTAGCTGTGTGAATCTTAACAAGTCAGTAAAATACAGGACAAGCAACCTAAGTTTTCAAACAAGTATAACTTGAAGAAAATTACTAGGAGGTATAGGAGCCTAAAGATCCATATTACCTGGGAGAGTTAAAATGTAAGTCACAAATGCAAATCACATGCTAATTTTAAATTTTCTCTTAGTCATATTAAATTTTAAAGTGGTAAAATATAAGGTTTTTGTTTGTTTGTTTGTTTTACAAGAAACTGACTTACAGGATTATGGGAACTGGATAGACAAGTTTAAAATCCAATGGACAGCTCAGCAGGCCAGCAACTCTTGGTTAGGAGCTCATACTGAAGGATAGTAGTGGAATTTCCTCTTCCTCTCAGTTTTACTATTAAGGCCTTACAAGTTATTGGATGAAGCATACCCAAATTATTTAAGACAGAATAGTCTTCTTTACTTAAAGTCAAGTTTTTATACGTTAATGACACATAAAATACATTTACAGCACACTTTAATACTGAATTGAAAAACTGGATACTACAGCCTAGCCAAGTTGACACATAAAACTAGCCATCATACTAACAAACCACTTATGGGAAAGAAGTATTGATAGACTTAAATTTGGGTTCTAGAGCTACTCATTGCTACTGGTTGGTTTCTGTTTATAGGTCCTTTTAGCAGACAGAGTTAGAAAATAGATATTTTTTAAAAGATAAAATACTTTGGGTTTAAACTGATACTTCATATTCAAATTCAGAACTATATGCTTTTATTTACAAATTTAATGTACATTTTATCCTCTTTCTCATACAATGGTCATGCCAATTAATAACTAAATTAGCATGAAGAAAGATTTATTTCCTTCATCCACAAACATAAACTTAGCTTCAGAATCACTATCCCAACCCTACCACCAAGAATGTGATTCCTGAATCCATTTACAAACAATTATTTCAGTGCTTTATGTCCTTGCAATATCTCACTACAGATGTGCAAGCCACCTTGACAAAAAACAAAAAAAACAAAAAAAACAAAAACAAACAAACAAAAGAAAACTTAACTTTTTTAGAGTAATGTTAGGTTGACAGCAAAACTGACCAGAAAGTAGAGACTTCTCATATACTTCCTCTCCCCCACCCACACATATAACCCAACTGTTGTGTGTATGGGTTGGAAAGAGAGAGTACACTGTTGACATTCTGCATCAGAGTAATAGATTTCTTACCATCAGTGATCCTACATCTATAAATCATTATCACTGAAAGACCATAGCATACATTAGCATTCACTCTTGATGTACATCCTATGGGTTTGACAAATGTGTAATGATATGTATGCACCAGTGTAGTATACAGAATAGTTTCACTACTCTAAAAACACTCTCTCTGCTCTGCTTATTTATCCATCTCTCCCTCCAGTCCTTGCCAAACATTTTTTTTTTACTTTATTCATAGTTTAGACTTTTCCAGGTTTCATATAGTTGGAATCATGCAGCTTATAGTAAGTATTGAATTTGAATAGTGTCAGTCCTCTGCCTTCTCCTTCAATATTAAGTTGGTTATTCTGGATTTTTTTGCTTTTCCACATAAATTTTAAAATCAGTTTGTTGGTGTCCACAAAATAACATTGGGATTTTGTTTGGGACTGCATTGAATCTATAAGTCAAGTTTGTAAGAACTGACATCTTGGCAATATTGAGTCTTTATATCCAAGATCATAAAATATCTGTGCCTTTATTTACTTATTTGATATATTTCATTATAGTTTTTTAGTTTTCCTATAGATTTTTATGTGGGTGTGTGTGTGAGCTAATGTTATAATCATAGCAAACATTGATTACACATTTAACTGCACTAAACATTCTTTTCCTCAGCTGAGCAAAAGGCCCTTGAGCAAAAGGCTTATCAACATTTTTACACCTTTACTTTTTAGCATATATATGATGTGTACAATTAGTATTTTTCTTTTTAAAATTTTATTTTAAATTAACAGGTAATAATTCTATATAAATTTTATGTAGTACAATGTGGTGCTGTAATTCATATAGATCTTATACATATTTTGTTATAGTAATACATAAGTATATGATTTTTGGTAGTGCTGATATAGATGACAATGTATTTTTAACTTCAATTGCTGCTTGTACATTGCTGATACATAGGAAAGTGATTGATTTTTTTATATTAACCTTATATCTTGCAATCTTGTCATAATCACATTAATTTCAAGAATTTCTAATAATTGAGGGTGATAAAAGATAAAGTCAGAGGTAACAGAGGCCAGATTGTATAGTGCCTTATATAGTCATGCATTCCTTAATAACTGAAATGCATTCTTAAAAATTAATCATTAGGCAATTTTTTCATTGTATGAATATCATACACTACCTACACAGACTTAGATAGTATAGATTACTATACACCTAGGTATCCAGGCTATTGCTCCCAGGCTGCAAACCTGTATATCATGTTACTGCACTGAATGTTACAGGCAATTGTAATACAATAGTAAGTATTTGTGTATCTAAACACAGAAAAGGTACAAAAATATGATCTTATGGAATCCTCATTGTATATGTGGTTCACCTTTGACCAAAACATTGTTATGCAATACATGACTGCAATTTACATCTTTCTTTTTTTCTTTACTTAGCATGGCTTGAGGCTTATCAATTTTATTGATCTTTTCAAAGAACCAGCTTTTGGTTTTGATTTTTCTCAATTGATTTTCTGTTTTCAATTTTATTAATTTCTGTTCTAATTTTTATTATTTATGTTCATGTTTATTTCGGAGTTAATTTGATCTTATTTTTCTAGTTACTTAAGGTAGAAATTCAGATGACTGGATTTAGATTTTTTTCCCTTTTAGTAGACACATTCAATGATATAAACTTCTAAGCACTGGTTTTACTACATATTATACACTAATATTTAGAGACAATGTGTTTTCATTTACATTTAATTCAAAATAATTTTTTAAAATTTATCTTGATATATATTTTTTGACCACGTATTATTTAAAAGTGATTTGTTTAGTCTCCAAGTATTTTGGTAGTTTCTAGCTATCATTTTGTTGCTGATTTCCAGTTACACTTTATTCTGGTCTGAGAGCAGTCATTGTGTGATTTCTAGTTCAATGTATTACCATATGATTTATATCCCAGAATGTAGGCTTTCTTGGTGAATATTCCTGTAAGTTTGAGACAGCTGTGCAATATTCTGTTTTATTTTACCTTCACTAATTCATTTTTTGTTGGCTTTGCTCCCTTTATGGCTTCTGACTCTTACCATTTTCCTTCTCCCTGAAGAACTCCTTTTAACATTTATTCAAGGCAGTAATACCAGCAATCAGCTCCCTCAATTTTTGTCTAAAGAAAGTCTGTGTTTTTCCTTCACTTTACAGGGTACGATATTCTAGGATGGTGATTTTGTTATTCTTTTAATATTTTAAATATTGCACTCATTCGCTTCTTGCTTGCATGATATTTGGGGAGGAGTGGATGTAATTATTATATTTACTCCTCTGTTGGTAAGATGTTTTCTTCTTCAGGCTACTCTCAAGATTATTTTCTTTGTCTTTGATTTTCTGCCGTTTGAATATTGTATACCTAGGCTGTTTTGTTTTTTTGTTTTTTGATCATCTATCCTACTTGGTGTTCTACAAGGTATCTGGGTCTGTGGTTTTGTCTGACATTAATTGGAAAAAATTTCAGATATTATTGCTTGAAATACTGTTCATTTCTTCCTTCTTCTATGGTATTCTATTCCATGTATGTTATACCATCTCTAGTTGTCCAATGATTCTTGGATATTTTTAAGTGTTTTATTTTCAGTCTTATTTCACTGTTTTCTTCAGTTTTGGACATTTCTATCTGCGTAACTTCAAGCTCAGAGATTCTTTTCTAGTAGTGTACAGTCTGATAGGCCTATCAAAGCCATTCTTCATTTCTGTTACTGTATCTTTGATTTCTAACATTTCCTTTTTATACTTTATCAAAATTTTCATCTCTCTAGTTGCATTATTCATCTGTAACTTTATGAAATTCCCATCTGTTGAGTGTGGACAGGATCAGTGACTTACTTCTAGCAATAGAATATGGTAAAGTTAAAACCTGTGTATGTCATTACATATACATATTATGTGTATGTAATTATGTTACCTCACATTGTAACACCAGCATTGCAAGGAGACACATCCCTTTACTGGCTTTAGGAAGCAAGCAGCCATGTTGGGAAGGTCCACGTAGCAAGGAACTGAGGGCAGCCTTTATCCCTTGCTGACAGACAGCAAGAAACTGAGCCCTTCTCAGTCAAAGTCCAATAGCCCACAAAGAACTGAATGCTGCCAACAATTTTGTAAGCATGTAAATAAAGTATTCCTCACTTGAGCCTCAGAAGGGACCATAACCCTGACTGATAACTAATTATAGTTTTGTGAGATCCTGAAAGCAGAGGATACCCAGATTCCTAATTCACAGAAGCTGCAGGATAATTCATGTATATTAAGTCTCTAATTTTGTGGCAATATTGTTATACTTTAATCGCTAATAAAGCTACCAACTCAACAGAAATTCAGACTAAATTGTATACTTTGGCTTTAGGATATTAAAGTGTCAGTCCAAATTTGTTTTCAAACAAGACCCAGTGTTTTTTTGCTGGAAGGAATAATATGGCTATGATAATTTGCCAAGAACTAATAGTCCTTAGCAAAGTACACTGAGCAAACTCTTCTCTGATCAAATTACATCTTGACTTACTACAGCATATAATGACGAGACACAAAAATCAACACTTCAGTAACTAAGAACTATAGTGTAATTTGCATATAAGCAGTACAAAATGCTTTTTACTGTATAAGAGAAAACTTATTTAATAAAAATTATGACTAAAAATTGTTTTTCTTGGACAATACAGCAATTTGAGTATTTCATCCTGGGAACCAAAATTATACCACAGAAAATGTCTTGAATAGTTTTGAGATTTTGCTTTTATTCAGCTTATAAATTTTAGTTGTAGGGTCGAATAAGTCCCTTAAATCATCAATTTTGTAACCTCTGAAATATGGCTATGTAAATGCTAAGACTTATCCTATATCCAGTTTCTCATGATTCTCTGAAATAGGCTGGAAAACTCGAAAAAATGGAAATCATTGGAGTAATATAAAATTCACTCCCCCACACTCAGTGTTGCATCAGCCATTCATAAACATTTTGACTTGTGTTTAAATTTTATATTTTTCAAGATGGATATGCCACTTGTATGATATGTGAAAAGATGAGAATTTATACTTGCTTTGGCAAAAGTGTAGGTTACATAAGATTATCATTGTATTTATTGATTTTTACTAATAATTCTCAAGAGATTTTTTTTCTCCACTCTTAGTTTGGTCCATAATTTGTTAAAGGCTTTTTAGGACTGTTGATTTCCATTAGTTTTTTTTTTTAAACCTGTAAATTATATTACTTCAATAAATTTGAGACAATACATCCAAAGAGACAGGAAAATATGCTTTTATTTGTATTAGTCTGTTTAACTGATCTCACTTAAAGCTTTTATCTTTTTCAGTGAATTATCATTGCCACTTACAGGTAAGTTAGTTAGACATTTATAGCAAGCACTATAAACCAATGCTGCACAATTAGGAAGTCACATATATTAAGCAGACCCATGAAGCACTCTTGAAAGGGTCTGATTCAACTTTCCTTATCATAAGAAAACTTTCCAGTCTCTACAGGCTAGCCTAATAGTCTGAAATAGAATTCTAGAACAATTCAAAGAATGTGTACTCGATGGCTGATACTTCACATCCTTATTAGTGTAGCATGAAAGAAAATGATAATACAATAGCATTTCACAGTGTGAAATGCACAAAGTTGAAGACAGACAGCATGTGTTGTCATCGGTTAATGTGCAAATGTTCACTGCCAGGGTGAAGCAACCAGGAGTGAACAATGAAATGACTGCATTCACCCTGAAATGTCAGCAAATCAAGGGAGTGATGAGTAGTAAGCAATGTTTCCTGAGCATGATAAAAGTACTTACTAGAACAGCAAAAATTACTTATTTAATATTTATATTTTATTAGGAGAGGAATAACTCTGCTTTTGCATACTATGACTTCAGGAAGCACAGGTTGGGCTTAATATGTAAATGCTTATTTTAATGTGTCACCATATGTAGCCCCTTTCCTTTCCAGCTGGCTGGCCTTACTGCCTCTCTTCTTTCCTTTATAACCAACCCAAAGCTCACCTGGAAACTGTTCCTAATTAACTTTATCCATTTTCCTGTTTTACAGATTCATGGACTTTTAGACTATCAGCATTGGAACAGACTTCACAAATAATTTAGTTCAGTATTATTTCCCCCTAATCTCACTTAAATAACTGTATTTGTGTATACTGTACACTTACACCAATATGTATACAAACATGTATACAAACATGTATGTTTCTGATTCTCATGTGTCAGTATACTCTTCGTCAACAATTTACATTTAAAGTTAGCTGCAGAAAAGATTTCTTTAGTAAATTTTCTTTATATCCTTGGATATTTGAGAAAATCTTACTGACAAATGAATTCAAAGTTTTGATGGCCAATTTTGCAATATTAGGGGGGAGAATATCTAGGTGATATGGAATATGCCCCAGACTGGATTTACTGAGGTGAATGATGCAAAATGCCAGTAATATAATAAAAAACAATCATTTTTTAAAAAATGGTAAGTAGGCCGGGCATGGTGGCTCATGCCTGTAATCCCAGCACTTTGGGAGGCCCAGGCAGGTGGATCACAAGGTCAAGAGATCGAGACCATCCTGGTCAACATGGTGAAACCCCATCTTTACTAAAAATACAAAAAATTAGCTGGGCATGGTGGCGCCTGACTGTAATCCCAGCTACTCAGGAGGCTGAGGCAGGAGAATTGCCTGAACCCAGGAGGCAGAAGTTGCGGTGAGCCGAGATCGTGCCATTGCACTCCAGCCTGGGTAACAAGAACGAAACTCCATCTCAAAAAAAAAAAAAAGGTAAGTAGCATGATTGCCTCAAAATCATTAAACATACAGGGTAGAGCCTTAAGAAGAAAATAAATCTATTTACATTGCCTTCAATATTCAAACAACTTTAAATATATTTTCTAACTAGAGATTGGGAAATGTATAACTAACGCTTGAAGAACAACTTTTACCTTTCCAAGCCAAAGTGCTACCTCATGTTATAGTACATAATGCAGAATGATTGGGTGATGTGGCATTAGTAGCAACAACAACAGCAATGGTTCTTGTCATTCTATGTAGTAAAGGGTTATCATGCATTATCTCAGGAAAAATGCTTTATAGAAGTTACTATTTATTAGAGATGAGAAAGGAGAATCATAGGGGGCAAAGCTTGCCTAAAAAAATAAGAATTTGTGGCAGAACTGAAACTTTTTATAGTATACCAATGATGCCACTATAAGAGAGTTCTTAGCTACACTACTCCTCTCTCCTGCCATTTTATTTTTGAAACAGAATGATCAATTTAATTAGTTTATTTAGAAAGCAACTGTTGGCCAGATGCGGTGGCTCACACCGGTAATCCTAGCATTTTGGGAGGCCAAAGCAGGCAGATCACTTGAGACCAGGAGTTCAAGACCTGGCCAACATGGTGAAAGCCCATTTCTACTAAAAATACAAAAATTAGCTGGGCACGGTGGTGCACGCTTGTAATCCCAGCTATTTGGGAGGCTGAGGCAGGAAGATCGCTTGAACTCAGGAGGTGGAGGTTGCAGCATCGAGCCAGGATCCTGCCACTGCACTCCAGCCTGGGAGACAGAGTGAGACTCTGTCTCAAAAATTGCCAAACGATCTCATTCTCAGAATTTTTAGAAGGACTAAAGAAAAAGATTCTAGGAGCATTTCCAGGAATGACTAACCCATAACTCCAAACTGGCCTGACAAAGTTGCTTCTACCATTAGGCAGCACCAAAATCAGGAAAGCCTCTTGAGAGCTGCTAGCCTCACAACTGTTCCACCTTTGCCACAGTCAACAACAAGCTGCTGAATTGGAAACTATCAATGTGGCCGATAATTCTAGAATTCCACTCCCTCTACCACATTTCACACCATCAAAATAAACGTTTCAAAATGTGGCCTCTTTCTCCACATAAATGAATTCCAAATTTAAGCTTCATGTAGATATGTCTGATTAGCAGAAACTATATAACAAATGTTCCCCTCTGGTGCAATGGCAGCTGTGCTACACAACTGTGGGACTGTGTACTATTAATTTCACCATGAGTGAACCAACAAAATTTAGGGAAATCTTCCTAATAATGCAGACAGCCTCTATTTAGAGCTGTCCAATACAATTTCCATGAACTTATTCAATGCCTTATATATATAAAATATCCAAGGTAAAGATTCACACCTACAAATTGAATTAAATACATTATCTGTATTTGCCATTTTTGGCAAGGGCTATGCTGGAGATTGGGAATAAAAAATCACAATAAAATGTGTCCCTAACACCACAGTATTTCACTGAGGTAAATGAAGCTTACCTACAAGTTATAATCGTTTTCTCTTTTGAGAAAGATATTACTTAAAATACGGTATCTTTTTTGCATATCATTTTTATATGCAATATTCTTCTCAATATATATGCATATAAAATACACTCTATTGTAAAATAGGTTCAATGTTAATAGGGTTTATTGGAAATATTAGAAAAAATTGATACTTCTATACTGGACAATCTCTAGTATAAATAACGCACATTCTTAAGCAGAATTTTCTCCATTTATTTTCAAATATAGTTGTTTAATATCAGTAAAATATTTTCTATATGCCGTAAGGAAGTCATACTCATTTGGCTTTTATTGACTAATCAGTAGTAATCATTCTGTAACAATAATAGCTGGACATGTGTTTGGAATTTTTACATCATCAGAACCTTAAGTTTCAACTTAAGTTGAGGAATAAATAACTTAAATTTTATTATTATTATATGTATATACTACAAAGAAATAAACACTAATAGAGTATAAGTGAACAAGCAAATCTACTCAGCAGACTTAGGTTGCTTAAATCCTACACATTCTGAAGAAAGACCTGTCCTCAATGGCTTCTGGTATGCTCTAACCTCTGAGTCTTTGGAATATTCTGCCTTATAGCAGCATTTTTTTTTTTTTAATGTTTAATGCCTTGGGTCACTCTGCTGTAGAGGTTATGCTAATTATATGATTTATGGTGAAGGCCTATTTTTGTTTGTATAAGGGTTGAGTGTTGGGGCTGGAGGGCTAGAATCTGAATAATTAAGTGATTCAGGTGCTGCACGTCTATGTGACTCATCTTCAATAAAAATATCTGCACGACAAGGCTTGAGCTTTCTCTAGTGACATTACTTCACATGTGTTGTCCCACATTACTGCTAGGACAATTAAGCACATCCTTCGCAACTCCACTGGGAGGGAAGACCTGGAAACTTGCACCTGATTCCCCCAGACCTTGAGACTATCTCCTTTGTTGATTTTGATCTGTATCCTTTTGCTGCAATAAACCATGTCTGTGAGTATAAGAGCTTCTAAGTTCTAAGAGATTAACCAGTGAATCATTAAGCTTAACCATGATGATAGGGACGCTTGACACAGTAAGATGTGCTAGGCACCACACAACTTCACAGGATAAGCCCCAGTATTTTAAGTGAAAATCATCACACATTTTAAGAGCACATTACTTTTACATATTTGAGAATAGCATAATTTTGCAGGGCTGCAGGCATGTTATCTTTCCTTTAGTAAAGTACATGTTATAAGCAGAGGTAGTCTGCCTTCCAGCACTCATCAATATTGTCTTAAAGAACTGGAATATTCATTGCTCATGAAAAGAAAAGCACAGCTGTGTTCTGTAAGTTAGATATTATGGACAAATTGGGCTTTGCAATGGGTTTCTAACTTCATTTTTAGAGGCGAGGATGAACTGTGTTCTGGGAATCTTTCTCTTATTTGAAACTATTCAATAGAGAAAATATTGATCTTGATCTTGCTTTTCTGTAATCTCAGTTGGTGGCTCTTCCTCTGGCTTAGTTTGCAATAATACTCAAGCTGCCTTCTGGAGAGAAAATGTCACTGGCTTGGCATCCTACAGGTACAATAATTCTATTGGGATCATTGCTTCACTCTTCTATTTTCTTAGTTGAATTCTTTTGTTTTATGTTGATTTAAGACATTAGTTGGTATCATAATGCTATTCCTTGATTTTTATTTGTTGTGATATCAAGAAGCCTCTATATTGATCTCATATCTCCATAGTTGCTAAGAACTAGATGTATCTGTTGCCTTTGAAGTCATGTTCAGTCTAGATACTTTTTGTGTTTGTTCATTTGTTTACCTTAAGTGTGAAACTAACTACATGTTTATAAACCAAGATATTCTATTTCTGTTAGTAAATACATAATAGTTTCATATAATAAAACTGAAAAATAATTGACATAGTTGAGATTTTTAGTGTCTTACTTTAGTTTTGACTTTAAAATACTAGGGCTACTTTAAGAAATTGGAATACTTGAAATTTCAAATATTGAATATCCATAAAGGGAAAAGAGAAAAAAATTCAATAGTAGTTTAGTGGGAATATAAACCCTGCAGGCCTAACTGATAGTTACATTCCATCTGGTTCATGCTTATTTCTGGGGTAGGAACACAAGCTACACACTGAAATGAACCTGATGATTTTCTATAGCTGGCCAACAAGCTGTTGCATCTCAGTCAGTTATAATATTCATATGCTATTCAGTTAGTTTTACTTTGCAATTATTTTCCAGTTCAATGAGATTTATGGATTTCCTTTGACATGGAAAATTTCTACATGGTTTATGTTTATTGTTATCTTCCTGTCTTTTTTAAAAGTCCTGCAAAATAAAATTTAAAGAAAAAGCTATCACAACATACTATTTTGTTCTAGTTTTGACTGTAGGCCATATGTATTATTCAAGAAGCATACCAACTGGAACACAAAAGTATGGCACAGAGTATTTTTATTATGGTCATATAGGATTATCTGAATTTCATTAGCTGCTGTATGTTTGTGCCCGAAAGAAATGCCCTTCACTACCATTGCAAGCTTCTAAAATTTCCTTTCTTGAGACCAGGCTAAACTGAGATCTCTGATTTAGTAAAATAGTTGGGAAGTGGTATATTTATATATAACCCAAAATGTTGATGATCTACCAGTTCATATGCTTTACAAATTTATTTGATCTTCTTTTTGGGCGATATCATTTCATGCCAAAATGTGCCTATTCTGGAAGCAGATTAAATAGATGTGAATGCCAACTTTAGTGCCTTCTATTTAGATTACCCTGGGAATTATCTTTATCTGTAAAATAGGAACAATGGGATCTGTCTAGAACTCTTTGAGAATTAAGTTAGATAATGCTGATGAAGTCACTAGAATGTAATAAACATTCATAAATGTAATTTCTGGACTTTAAAAACAAAATTTATAAAATTGGTCTTTTTAAAGCTCATTTAGTTGAATAACATTGCTGACTATGATAAATAGACAAAACACTCAAATAGTAATAGCATTTTTTTTTTAAATTTTTGAGTGTGAAAACCAGTTTAAGCAGCTAGTTTAAGACTTAGAAAGAGTGCTAGGATGAATTACCATGCCATCTTATGAGCTCAGAAATATTTAATAACAGTAACACTTATTTGTCATCACTTTGCCATAAAGGATATCCTGTTTGCTTTTGAGTCTTGACTTTTTTCCTCTCAAAATTGATACTAGTTTCAAAATCTTAGAATGAAAGAATTAAAAACTACTCATCCCTCAACTCTAAAAGTTACGCTAAACACTTTATCTGAATTCCATTATTAAACAACTGTAATACCTATCATACCTCCTCTGGACTATTGAAGCTATGTTCTGCCTGCTTCTGGTCCATTCTTTCCCTAGTACTGGCAGACCGAGAACATTCTATAGCAAAGTGGAAACGTATAGATACAGTACCAAGAAAGATCCTTAGGGACTAAATACTCTGCCTTATTTAACTTCTCCCTGCCTCAGTTTCTCTATATCTACAAAGTGAATACTATGGTATTTACCTCATAGAGTTAAAACTTAAATGCAAAGCTCATAGTAAATGTTTACATTTTAATTTGGAAAGGATACTAGATTTCTGCCCATGATTCTGAGATCTGAGCAGTTAATGGTTTTACTCTTCATTAAACCTTATAGATCCAAATCCTCATATGTTAATGCCCACACTTAGTGCAATTTATTCAAACAGTTGTATTGCTAGTCTATTTCTTTAATCACATTTCTAATTTTTTTTCTTTGTGTTCCAGTCAGCACTGAGGTATGCATAGCTTGTTTTCTCATCAGAAATTGTGGCTACTAAAGGCCAACATCTCAAAAAACATGGGTAATATACAAAGGCATGCCAAAATCACATGAGGCCATTTCCAAAATGCATTTGCTCCCCTGGAGTCTTCAGAGTATCAAGTGATTAAGCAGTTTCTAAGCAGCAAGAGCTAGGGCAACTGCTAGACTGATTTGTTTCACTTCCATAGATTTGGCCAATAAGGAGACAATTAACATTAATGATTTGTGACATTTTATTACTCTGGCATAATAGGCAGCATGAACTTTACAGTCCCATCAGTTTTCTGTGTCCTCTCGGTCCCAAGGGCCTGGCACATAGGCAGGCCCAGGTAGATGTGGCACACACAGTAGATCTGTCACTTCTAAGGGATTCTGAGATTTTGATATCCCACTCTTACATAAGGGATTCTGGCAACATCTCCTCTCTAGAGTAAGAAATACAGGACAGTACTGGAATGTCTCCCAAAGAAGAGAGAAATGCCTCTAGCTTTTTTTACTTTAGAAAGTACCCAGATAAACAGCTCAAAATATCTCCAGAAGTCACTATCTTTATGTTTCCAAGGTCATTATGGCAAACATTTTGAACAAATTTGTCAATGCCCCCTGCCCAGAAGATGTGCATAAATATCAGACCTTCGGATAATTAATTCCAAAAGAAGGGATTATGCACACTATTCACTCTGAGAATCATATAAATATTCCAACCTGATGGTTTTGTATATGATAAGTCAAAATAAATTAGAGAAAAACTACAGTTGAAACATAGGTTTCACACTTGAATCCAAAGTAACACACTCAAAACTTGATTGGATAGTATTTTCTTCTTGATCATTACTTCCATTATCTGATTTGTATGCATATATACACATATTATGTATTACAACATTGCAATATACATAAGCACATGTCTATTCTAGCTACTATATATGTTGTGTATATATATTACAATAACACAAACTATTGTTATAAAATTATTTCCTGGAAGTGGGCTTTTTTTTTTTAAATTCAGTGTAGCATTAAGAGACTTGATTTTTATCTTTCTCCAAAGTTTTCTGTATTAACCGTTTTTCTTTTGCTTTCACAGACTGAAGATGTTATCAATGAAGAATAGCACTTTCACATAGTCTCCTTTAAGCTAATAAGTTACACATTTTAGTATCAAAACTCAAAAGTGTAGAATGAAACCCTACTTTCAATTTTTCATCAACACATCTTCAGAAGAGCAGATCATTCTATAGGAATATTATGTTGAATTTTGAAACAAGATTTGATTTTTAATTTATTTTTAATACAATTTATTTTTTAAAATAAATATCATTCAAATATACGTATTTAAAACAGTCTTAGGCCGGGCGCAGTGGCTCAAGCTTGTAATCTCAGCACTTTGGGAGGCCGAGGCGGGCGGATCACGAGGTCGAGAGATCTAGACCATCCTGGTCAACATGGTGAAACCCCGTCTCTACTAAAAATACAAAAAATTAGCTGGGCATGGTGGTGCGTGCCTGTAATCCCAGCTACTCAGGAGGCTGAGGCAGGAGAATTGCCTGAACCCAGGAGGCGGAGGTTGCGGTGAGCTGAGATCGCGCCATTGCACTCCAGCCTGGGTAACAAGAGCAAAACTCTGTCTCAAAAAAATAAATAAATAAATAAAATAAAATAAAACAGTCTTTAGAAATATCTATGTATGTCATGTGTACACAAATATAACATGATGCTCGCAAAAAAGACACACTTTTGAGTTACACTGTATGAGGCATCAATAAATGGGAAAAATAGAAGGACCTGGTGAAATGCATGTTCTTTTATTTTTGCTACGACATTGTTTTGATCTAATATGATTACTTGTATGTCATATGTGTTGATTTTCTACATTAAAAAAAAAACTCTAAAAGACAGTTTCAAAACAGGTAAGAGAGAAAACTTAAAAATGAGATATCAAAAAATAAGGTGCCAATTCATGACAGCAGATGGTGATCTTTCATGGAATTTACTAAACTGCCTTAATTCATAAGTCAATAATGAAGTAGATAATAATTATTCCCCAAATTCCAGGGAAATCAGTCCTGCATTGGAGTAAAGCTGCTGAATAGAGAATGGATAGTAAGCGTATGAATTACACAGCTTTACCTGCTACAGCTAGTTGTGACTTAATCTTTTGCTTATTTTTTAGGGATACAACAATAATAACTTTTTACACTATTTCAGGCACTAGGATAAGAGCTTTACATAAGTTAAGCCTATGGATAGCTACTATTTTATTGATGATAGCATCATTAAATTCCACTATACTATATGTAAGCTTCATGTGAGCAGAAATCATTTGTTCAATTCATATTCAGTATTATGGTACTCAGCAGAGAACAGATGCCAATATTTTTTAACAAATGCATATGCAAATACTTATTTTTGATGTAAGGTATTTGCATTAAAATACTTTACATTAAAAATAAGTATTTGCATATGCATTTGTTAAATGTAATTATTATGAAACTATAAATGAGTAATTTGGTCAGAGCTGTCACTGACCAAATTACTCATTTATAGTTTCATAATAATACAATGTTGTAATGAGTTCTCTAGCCCTAGTCTGTTTGGCAGCTCCAAAGTTTGGCCTTATAGGTACAATTCTAGGAAAACAAACTTTGAGAATCAAAGCAAACTTTGAGATTGCGATGTACTGTATTCTCTTTCCCTTCTAGGTCAGTAAGAGTAAAAATAAGAGTAACCCTTCTTTGAGTTTCTGGGACCTTGGAGATTGCATTTATCTCATTGATCTCAGAAGGATGATTTAAATTCAACATCTCCACTTGCTTGAAGATATTATGCTAGAGGGATAAATTTGTGCCTGTAATTTTTTTTTGTCCTGGAGAATAAAAATAATATGTTAATTGCCAGTGTTCATGTAAAAATCATCTAAATATTCTTGTCCCTAACATCCCCACTAAAAGAAAACAGGGAGAGAGAGAGAGAGAAGAAGAGGAGGTAAGGAAGGAAGGAAAGGAGAGAGGGAAGGAGGGAGGGAGGGAGGGTAAGATTTTTTATACCAGTAGTTCTATCCAAAAGTTACCTGCAGCTTAAATGTATATTTTCATTTCACAATGGAATCTTTCTTTCTTTACCTTCTCAGTACATTGCCTGTCTGGTTGAATTTATGACCACTGAACTGCATTTTGCTTTATTTTTCTAAAAGTGGTTTAAAAGTGTCCTGGAACTCTCTAAACAATAAAATCTAACAAGAGTGATGTCTTCTAAACAATAACTCATTTTTTAAATGGTCAATAAACACAGACAAGGTAGGTCCCCAAAGTTCTCTTTGTAACTTACTAGCGAGAACAAGGATTAGGAAGAAAAGCCCATGTGGACTTGTTGCATAGTGACAGTTATATGGATCCCTTCCAGGGCAGCACTGAACCCCATGTCAGCTCACTGTAGGTCGTTCAGCACACTGTAGTTGGAAATCAACACCTGGAAACAATGGCTCCTGTCTTTTAGACCAGTTTATCTTCAGAAGTTCCAGTAGGTGGGATTGGAAGGGAATGGGAGATTCTATTAATTATGAAGCTAATTTGGCTTCTGCTTAATCCTAGTTGCCAGATCTGGTGTGACAGATGGTGACTATATAATTAGTCATCTGAATCAGAACAATTTAAAAGTAAAAGATAATGCCACTAATAATTACAATGAAGCAACTTGCTCAAAGAAGGGATCTCTCATGCAGACTGGGACCTATGTCAAACCTAAACATAAAAAATTTGGAGAGTTCTTATATATCTTTAAACCCTATATGAATAACATGGATCATATACTCTAAATCCTTATGATCAAACACATAATAACATTTGTATAACCATATTATGATAACACCTACATTTTTTGAAACCTTTCTAATAATTCCTGATAAGTATTACTAACTTTTTTGTCTGTCTTTCTGCTTTTCTTTGATTGTTTTGCAGTCTTTAAATTTACTCACTACTATAACATTGATTATATATATATAATCAATACATCTTATAAATGTTATGTCTTTGAATATACTGAAGACAATTAGTTCAGAAATTCAACTTTTTTAATTTTTAAATATTAAACTGAATTTAGATTTTGCTATTTATTTTCTCTTATCTGATGATCTCAAAAAGGAAAGTATTCCTTTTAAACACACACACACATAAACGCACATAGAACAAACAAAAGCTTCATGTTATACACCATTATTGTTACCTCCCTGAGTCACAAATTTGTGACTATATTAAAGCTGCATTTTCCTGGAGATTGAAAACTTTAAGTTCACAGCCTGTGATGTAGAAAAGTGATTAAATAACCTTGAGCCCAACAATAGTACCTGCTTCCCCAAAAGTTATATCTTAGTAACTATATCCAGAATTTACATATAACTTAAATGTGCTATTCATGGCCCATTAAAGCGTTTAAACAGATGATGACCATAAATCAGAATCAATAGGATAGTGCAAAACAAATCTTAATTTTTCACTGGATTGTGTTTTAGAGTTATTCTGATAGTGGCTGCAACACCTTTTAATTGGGCTCTTCTCTCCTTTCCTGCCCGTTCCACTTCTACCCTCACTGCTTGACCCTGGCTCTGCTTTTGCCACTGCTCCTGGTCAAGCCCAAAGGTCTCATCCTTTGCTTGATTCTTGCAGTTAAGGCTTGGGAGAACATTTGATTGCTCCATCTCTGTCTGCCTATTCTGACACTAACATGTGTCAGTGTTTATAAGCCCTCAAGAAGAGGTTCATTTCTGTCTTTTATGAAACTTACATTAAGTTAAATATTTATGGCAAATTGTGAAGAGCATAAGAGATGAGATTTTATCCATAATTATGTTTAAATAAGTTCTTATAATAAATATTTGAATGGGTTAAAAATCTTATAATTTTGCAGAGCTGAAGCATCCCACTCGATCTTTACTATGCATAGCTTTTCTTTAATCAAAGATATTAACTAATTTATACACACAGCATTCTATTTTCTATATTTGAGTTTTAAATTAGATTATATTTGCTTTTAGGCCATTTTAGTATCAGGCAATATGGCACATATTTGTTTTATCTTATTTAGTATTCACAACAATCCTATAGAGTGATTACTGATTATCTTTGTTTTGCAAATAAGAGAGCTCTAGGGAAACATGTGGCTAATAAGTGAAGGGCCATACCCAGGTATTCCTTATTTTTCAACCTCCAAAATTTCCTATATGAATAATTGCATTCAGCCATAATTCTCTACTAACAGAAATATAAGATTCAACTTCAGTATTATATGTTTAATTGGACCCCTTATATGCATATAGGGCAACCATAATTTTCAGCTTACTTCAGGCTTGATTTTATACTTCTGAGACCCCTAAATACCATCTCATTTTATATTGAATAAGTTGGATTCAGTGAAATCAGTGAATGTAAATTATTACAGTATTAATCAGCGAGTCATTTTTGGTAAATTGCAGCTGTTTCCTCAAAATCTCTGTAAATGCCATTTCCTAAATTGGCAACAAGCAAAGCAGTTTTATTTTCATCTTGATGTCAAGGTACAACGTGAGCTATAATGGTTCTTGTGGATGCTGATAATTACTTAATATACTTTAAATTCTATTTAACTTAGTATTTCAAAATTCATTCTGATAACAGGTAAGGTCTGGAGTAAGAAAAAAACAAAAATAAAATAAAGCAGGTTTTTAGGAGTTACAATAAGGATAATGTTGCAAACAAAATGTTTAAAGTTTTTAAGATAGTCATGACAAAGGCTGCATAAAGAAATCATAAAACACTCAAAGATTTCAACTCCCTTGCTGTATGTAACTTAAATTGCAGCATTAAAGATCTGCTTAACATAATTAACAAGAGAGAGACCTATGGGAAAGATAGTGATAATTTCTGACTCTTTTCTCTTCACAGAGATTATACATGTTATTAGCATTCATTTCTACTTGTCACTAAGTGAAAACCTCATTCTGTTTTCTCTCCCAATGACAGATGGTATGAGGAAGAGCGAAAGGAAAATACTAGTAGATTATTCTTTGAATTATAATTTATTAAATTTCAGAAAGAGAGATCCAAACTAACTGGAATCAAAGAGGATGGGATTGTCTTTAGGGTGAAGACAGGTCTCAGATAAATTTTTTAAAAATTCTGAGCATTCTGAAATTTCAAAGGGAACAAATTTCATCACCCAGTACAGCTAGGGAGCAGTTTATCAGCCTGTGCACTAATATTGGGCTATTAACATCGATCATTAATACCCAATGTGTCTTTTTTATATGTTACTCTGACTGGCCACCTCTTCATACGCCTTCTGATTCATAAGCCAGAGAATGAACACCTTTTTTTTTCTAAGCAGGTAATATATTGGAAATACAGAGATGTCTAGTTGAACATACAGGATCACATAATACAGCTGGCCAGGTCTGAGGGTTGTAAGGAGGGTACAACATATTAAGTGAAAATGGGAATAACTGACATACCAATTCCTTTTCAAACATGTTTTTGTAGAATTGTATTAGGACAGTTAATCTATTCTCAATTATATTTCTTATCACAAGTCATACAATTCACTTCTTTGCATTAGAATGAAAGAAAAGTGCAAAGAATTCTGTATCTGTTTTATATTATCTAGAGCTCAGTCTTTAAAATTCATCAACAGTTTTCTTAATCCTTTAAGAATCATTGCTCCTGTTTTCTCTTTCAGAAATTCATGAAATGCTGAAGATGTCCATCCCCTAGAATTATCAATGATTCTACAGATCATTATACATGTGCATTCACCAGATATGGCTTAATGGTTTTCAGGCTCCTTTGGGTTAAGTGTGTCCATTACGTTTTTCTATTCTTATTTATAAGTCCTAAATTCTATTGTTTCTCTGTCTTCTACCATCACAAAATATTTCAGCATCTTAATCCTGTTTCCCTGTGTTTTATGATGTTTTAACTTACTTCTCACTAATTCTATGTGACTTGTAATTATTTCAAATGTGTATCCCATAAGCAATGATATGGATGATAACAATATATAGGCTTTGAAATATTATTTTATTCTTACTTAGGAGTAATGTCCTGGAACATAACAAAAACTAATAATCTAGAAATAAAAAATGAAGTTTCTATAAAATGTATGCTTTAACACAAAAATTATTGAACACAAATTAGAGAAGTTTACTGGCATTCTACGATGCTAGAAGAGTGATTTAATCCAAAAGACTTGAGATGGTATTTAACAAAAAACAAAGAACAAAACACATTACCCATTGTGCTACCCATTCAGTAAGTTTCATCCAGTTTATCTAATAGAATCAGAGGCAGAGCTCTCAGTCAATCTGAAACAACGGGGGCTTTTGAATTTCCATGACCTCTCAGCATAACAATCAACTGGGAAAATATGATAGACACATTTAATATGGAGACATCAGGCCACAATCTCAGAGATCCTGAATCAGTAGGCATTTGTACTTTTAAACAATACTCCAGTGTTTTAGAAATTACTGAACCTATGAAATTATGGTTGACATTTAGATTAAAGGAGATCTGGTAACTAATAACAGATTCCAAAACTTACTGACCATGGGAAAAATAACATACTTAACCATATAAAGCCTCAATTTCCTCATCTATAAAATTGGTATCTATAATAATGCATGTAAAATAGTTAATCTCAGGGCTTGTACATATGTTTCCCAAAACACAATAGTAAATAAATTTTAATAGTATAGTCCTCCTCATCATCAATAATAACTGGTCCATTAGCTTTGTTTGTTTGGAAAAATTACAGAAAATTTCTGAGTCTCAGTTTTTTACCTATAAATGATAATCACAAACAACTTACTTCACATAGATATGAGTCAAATACATAAAATAGTAAATGACTTAAAGCACCTAACATATTACCTGTATAACAGTGGTGTTCAAATTGTAATAAGCATTATTGTAAATTTCACTGAATGAAAAATATTATTCTACTAAAGCCTGAGAAACTGGTAACTCGTTAAAATCAGTTACTGAGAGAGAGGAGTGTAGCTCTTCTATACATTATTTTATAATAACATGGGCCCAAATAGGTGCTACCAGTTCTCTTACCATCCCGTAACACTACTGAATGCAGGTATCTGTCCAAAATTCATATGGTAAAAACTAATCACCAAAGAATTGGCATTTGAAGGTGGGGCTTTTTGGAAAGTGATTAGGTCATGAGGGCTCTAGTCACATGAAGGGGATTAATGACTTTATAGATAAGGTGTGAGGCAGCTGCTTGTTCCTTTTTCTCTTTTCCCCTTTCATCCCTTTTGCCATGTGAAAACACAGTGGTCAGGTGCCATCTTTGAGGCAGACAGTGAGGCAGGATAGGTAGCCAAGGAAGTAACCATGTCCTCAGATGCAACAAATGAGGCCATTGCACTAACACAATAAGCTCCAGCATATGCACTGTAGTCAAGTTCATTCAAGCAAAGTGATCTCCAGTAGGAAATTTCCCCTGTAGAGAACATGTGCATTTTGATTTTACTTGTCCTTAGACTGATACTTTGCTCATTATAATAATAAAAAACACATTACTTTGGACATTTAAAGTGATAATGAGATATTCGAGGTATGAACAAGCATATACAGCTGCCATGCATGTGCACCCAGACGACCAACCATAACATGCTTACTAGTAACACCTGCTCCCACTTCCTTATGAATAATCATGTAAAACTCCCATAAAGGGAGTCTCCTTAGTGCCAGTCTTTGTTGTCTCATCCTTAGCACAGCCCATCCTGAATCATCTTCTCTCAGAGTGTACTGTCTAGTCTGCACCTAACTTTCAGAGTATTTCTTCTCCTTTGCAATACATTTCTCTTAAGCTTCACATTCTTTGTTGCACATCTCTTGTTTGAAGTATTTTAAACTGAGAAGACAAGAATCAAGATTTCACAACAGCTGTCAATAAGAGCAGGTCCTCATGAGACTTCAAATCTAATGGCACCTTGATTTTGGACTTCCCAGGCTCTAGAACTATGAGAAAATAAATTTCTATTATTTATAAATTATAAATTATATCAAATGTATACATAATTTCTATTAATTACAAATTATTTTGCTGCAGCAGCACTAACAAACTAAATAATTACCAAGCAGAGAGAAAAATACCTCTTTCCCATACATATTAAACAAAGTCCTCTAAAACATTGACTGCTAAATAATGTTGCCAATTTCACAAATAAAAACCTATGCTACTTTATAAAATTTATATTTCAGATAAACAAAAGATACATTTTTAGTATTTTATCATTAATAGGCCTCATGCATATTTTACATAGGTATATCCCACAAAATATTTGAGAAAATACATGTACAAAGTAAAACATTTCCCAATATTTTACTATGTACATACTAAAATATTTCCAATATTTGGTAATATTGGGAAACACGTGTACATGGTAAAATACTTTCGCTAAAAGTATTCATTGCTTATCCAAAATTCAGATATTTCTTTTTGTAAAAAACTGTACTTTAGGTTTTGAGGTACATGTGCAGATCATGCAGATTGTTGAATAGGTACACACATGGCAGTGTGGTTTGCTGCCTACATCCCCACATCACCTACATCTGGCATTTCTCTCCATTTTATCCCTCCCCAACCTCCCCACCTCCTCACTGTTCCTCCCCTGTCCCCCACAACAGACTCCAGTGTGTGATGCTCCCCTCCCTGTGTCCATGTGTTCTCACTGTTCAACATCTGCCTATGAATTAGAACATGCAGTGTTTGATTTTCTGTTCTTGTGTCAGTTTGCTGAGAATGATGGTTTCCAGATTCAACCATGTCCCTACAAAGGACATGAACTCATCATTTTTTATGGCTGCATAGTATTCCATGGTGTATATATGCCACATTTTCCTTGTCCAGTCTATATATATTTCTAAATGTCCTGTTTTGTTATTTGGAAATCCTACTCTTAAGGAACATACTAGACATTTATCTTAAACTGTTTCTTTACTTGGATAAAAATGTTCATGAAAGTTGAACCCACAGGCTAGATAATTCCCTCTTCCATAAAGACATGTGGTTGAGCCTAATTGCAGGTAGCCTCAGAATGCATTTTCTGATTCTTGATCAAAAAGAATCAGAAACTTGGGCAGTAAATAATTATCTATTTGACTAACCTGTAATTTTCCTCAGTTGGCTAGACAATGTCAGTTATTTTAAGTCATTTCCGCATATTCTTTTTTCTCCTTAAGCTTTCCAGAATTTTCGCCTTCTTCATAAAATAGAAGATATCCATAATTGTTTCTTATTGCTACTTTGTTGAGTGTCCCTGGGGAACCATCTGTCTGAAAAAGCTTTCCTGTCAGCAGTAGGGTGTCAAGGGTGACTACCAACCAGAGAAAGGCATCACCACTATTCTTGACATGGTGCTTTCTCTTATTTCTCAACTTTTATGTCAAAACCAATCTGAAAGTAGAAAGCTAAGTTTTATAAGTAAAACGTAACAAAATCGTGTCTGGGACTGATCAAGAGAAAAAATTTCATGTTTATACATTCCAAGATCAATAGATCTAGGATCTACATAAAACGTTGGGCTAAACAACAACAAACCAAACTACTAGTATAGTGGATTATGCAGGATCATGGGAGTGGAAGTGCCACCACTCACGATCACTCCTAGTGACCACTAGCAAAACTTTTGGTGTGTTTCCATGACATTATGGTCTGTTGACCTAGAGGCCTTAGTTCCAGAGGGAGGAATGCTGCCATTAGGAGATACAGCAATGATTCTGTTGAACTGGAATTTAAGATTGCCACGTGGCAACCTTGGGCTCCTCCTACCTCTACCTCAACAAGCTAAGAAGAGAAATTACAGTGTTGGCTTGGGTGATCCACTCAGACTATCAAGATGAAATTAGTCTACTACTCCATAATAGGGGTAAGGAAGTATATGTGCAATACAGGAGATCCCTTAGGGCATCTCTTAGTATTACTATGCCCTGTGATTAAAGTCAATGAAAAATTACAACAACCCAATCCAGGCAGGATTACAAATGGCCCAGGCCCTTCAGGAATGAAGGTTTGGGTCACTACACCAAGTAAAATTCATGACCTGCTGAGGTGTTTGCTGAGGGTATATGGAACATAGAATGGGTAGTAAAAGAAGGTATTCATCAATACCAGCTATCACCATGTGACCAGAGGCAGAAATGAGGAATGTTCTTAGTATAAGTATATACATGCACAAACAAGTTCCTGTTTTGTTAAGAACATGCTTGTGCATGTATATACTTATACTAAGAATATATCTTCATTTTATTTCCTTTCTTTTTGCATTATCATGAGACATAAGATCTACTTAATTCACATTAGCATTTAACTGTTATTCACTTTATGTAATAGCATTTAGGTTAAGGATTGGTGTGCTTAGAGTATGCACGAAGAATAGCTTTATTTTGTTAGGTGGAATTATGACTTTATTATTGTTTTTATTTGGAGATTATGTATGATTTCAGGAGATGTGTATGTGTTCAGGTTGACAACAGGTGGACTTGTGATGGTTAATAGTAAGTGTCAACTTGGTTAGACTGAAAGATGCAAAGTATTGTTTCTGGATGTATTTAGGTGTTGCCAGAAGAGACTGATATCTGAGTCAGTGGACTGGAAGAGGAAGACCCACCCTCGGGAAGACTCATTCACAGTGCGGCTCGGTACCATCCAATCAGCTGCCAGTCTGCCCAGAAAAAGTAGGTAGAAAAAGGTGGAAGAAGCTGACCTGTTGACTCTTCTGGCTTTCATCTTTCTCCTGTTCTAAATGCTTTCTGCCCATGAGTGTCAGACTACAAGTTCTTCAGCTTTTGGGCTCTTCAGTTTATACCAGTGGTTTCCCAGGAGCTCTCAGGCCTTCGGCCACATATTGAAGGATGCACTGTCTGCTCCCCAACTTTTGAGGTTTAGGGACTGGTTTCCTTGCTCCTCAACTTGCAGATGGCCTATCGTGGGACTTCAACTTGTGATCTTGTGAGTGAATTCTCCTTAATAGACTCCCTTTCATATATACATATATCCTATTAATTCTGTCCATCTAGAGAACCTTAACTAATACAATGGACTACTTGTGAAACAGGAGATTCTTGTTGCAGTCCATACTGTACTGAGGGATTCTGGCAAATAATGAGGGTCTCAAATGCATTTCCCTTCCTTATAATTATATGGCAATATATCTACTGAGAAATAGAAATATTTTAAAAATAATGACATACTTCATACTAATCTAGTTTTTATTTTAAATATTCCATGATATAGTTTCAAAATAACTTGAATGCATTTTTAAAAAATGACCAATCTGAAGTCTGTGTAGCCAAATAACATCAAATAAGCTGAGAGTAAACCATTTTGCAGTGACTGGGAACACAATGTTGGAAAACTATGGGCATGCTCACTCTCTTATTAGAGTCTCCCAGCTCTGAGATGGTGCAGTGATTTGTCTCTTACAGGCTCTTATTGAACCTTTGTTCATTTCCCTTCTAGTCTGTATCATACAGTGCAGGTATGGTGGATTGAGCAAGCTATAAGCTTCTGGAAGGCAAAATGCATCTCTAAATAAGAAAGGTAAAGTAGCACTGCTATGGACTGCTTTTGTGATGGACACTCTACTGAGTTCTTTCTAAACATCATTTTTTTAATCATCATCACAGTATTATCTTAGATATACTTATCCCAGTTTAAGCAGTTTGTCCAGGGTGATCTAGATACTAGATATTTTGAATTAAATTCAAATTGTATACATTCAAAGCTTCTGATAATATAAAGTCTTGTCACACAACCCTTTTGTTCAGGGTGTGCCATAGTGAGTAACATAAAATATGTGCACAGTGAAAGGTTACTTAAAAAAATAACTAATGCCAAAGTTACATATTCATGACCCAATTTTACTTCTGCTTCTTCCTTTTTAATTATCTGATATTCAAAAAATAAGAAATGCATTCATTCTATTGCAATACATAGTACATATTGTAAAATTTTCTAATAATCTGAATAGAAGTAACAAAAATCATGTACCAAAAATCTATAGTTGCTAGAATAAATGGAATATTTACATAAAGAGGAAATGGAATCTTTTTTCATTCAGGCTTCAAGGATTTAGACTTCTCTCAGAACTCCAAAAATTATCATGTTTATAAAGAAATAATATTTTTGGACAGCTATTCACAACATGCCCTCAAGGCAGAATCATTATTAAACTTACACACACAATAAATATATATGTGTGGATACATACATAAAATCTACACACACACAAACACACACACACACACACACACACACACACAGAGAAAGAAAGAGAGAGAAAGAGAGAGAGAGAGAGAGAGAGAGGATTAAATATTATGTATGAGGAAATCAGAGTGAAGAAAAAATAGCAGAGCAAATGCAACTGTAAAATCACAGAATAAGCTTTAAAACATGGATGTGATATGCATCAAAGATGTATTTGGGATTTGACACATCCTAAATGATGAAGGTAAAAGTTATACTTATTAAAAAATGGGAGTATCTGTACAGCTAGGTGCCTATTTTTTAAATGAAAAAATATGTCAAATGTCAGGGTTCCTTTTCCTAATATAAATAAATAAATAAATAAATAAATGAGTCCTCAAGTACAGCGCATGGAAATCCTGATTGAATTATTTTATTCCTATTCTTACATCTTCTTATGTTTCTAGTTTATTACATGGCATCAGTGTCAGGGAAAGAGGTAAAATGATTCAATATGATAACTTTTATGAATAATACTTTCTAAGGCATTATGTTCAACTTTCAGTGATTTGAAAAAAAACATATGCATCAAAGTACTCCAGGAACATTATTAGTGAAACTTAAGGAAAGCTTGGAAATATCATTACTCTTACATTAAGCTGTCTAATACGTAATTTATTTCCGAGTTTTTCCTACTGGCATTTGTTTTCTGGCATTGAAATTCTTGACAATCATCAGTAAGAACTTTTTTTTTCCTCCATGTAATAAGGCCAATGTCTAAAATAAAAAATTACAAAAGGACAAAAATATACCCTTTAATGATTCCATATGATTATCCTGATCATTTAATAATACATTTTTCTTTATTTTAAATCTTAATCTTAGAAATGAAGCTTTCTACTCAAATTAATTGTTTTTTCTTGGTAGTTTTTATTTTAAAAGTAGTACTTTATCTAATGGTTAAGTTCTGTGTTCTATTTCTTAATTAAAGACAATGCCATATTTACAAGTTTTTACTTCTGAACAATTTTTATTTAAATATTAGCTGGCCATCACACATATGATACTGCTTGACTCTACTGCCCAGTTTTATTAAAAATTACTATGATACTGCTTCTGAGGAACTTAGAGATAATTTCCAATAGCCCTTCCACAATAGGACATCACCAAGAGGGAATGTCTATGTCCTTCATTCTGATTATTCACTATCAGACAGCAGTATTCAGTTTCCAGAATACTCTGACCCTTACCTCACTCAGTTTGGAGTTATCATCATCTTCCAGGGAAAAAAAAATCCATCCATTTTAAATGGAAGTACATTTTCTCATTTAGACATCCTCCCCAAAGGCATAAAAAGTAATTTTCTACTCCTGAAATTTCTGTGCTTAACATTTTATTTTGTCTGATCTTATGAAGCACGATACAAGTAGATTTCACTAGAGTTGTATGGAATAGAAAGTATTAAGAACAATTAGACTGCTCTTTCATTTAATAAGCACCAAACTGAAACTAACATCATATTTAAAATGATTCTAAAAAATGAGAGATTTCACCATAGTGAATACAATTTTATGTATACAATGTTTTTCAATAAATGTTTACTGTAATACAATATGTATTTTTTAGTTTACAAGGAAACTTGAAGCACATTTGATTTTCACAGAAACATTATATAACTTAAATACTTTAGTGATGAGAAAAGTAAAATTCAGAGATCTTAATCTCTGAATTAGTTCTAGGACAAATAGCTGGTTCTAGGTCAAACAGCCAATTAGAGTCGAGTCAGGATGATATGAAAGGCATTATGTATCCAACTCTGGTGCTTCTCCCAGGATTCTATTCTCTGTCACTCTATACAAGACATGTGCAGCAACCTATCACTAAATATATAGCTAATATGTGAACCATGACCTTGAGGAGTTTACACTCTATAGAGGTAAAATATAGTGAGTACAAGAGTTAGAAATTAGGGAAAATGGGATAAATAATTACTTATTTGGCTTACTTGCTTACTTACTGGTTATTGTCTCTATTCAACTACTAGGATATAAATTTCATAAGGGCAGGGATCTTAATCTGTTTTCTTTTCCTTTTTTTTTTTCTTTAAGGCTGTATCCAGAAAACCTAAAACAATGGCTGACAGTCATTCAACAAGCAGTTTTAAATGAATGAATAAAAGATAAGAGTGAAAATATTATTCAAGAGATGAGGAAGCATTGAAATAGGGTGATGTCTTCCCAGCAAAACTTAGAGCCAACTTTACATCTGAATCCTGGTTATATCTAAAACCTTACCTCCCACCATGCTCCTGCCTCCTCACTGTTTCATCTCCTTTGGCATCCATTGACCAACCAATTAAAAGTAACCAAGCAAGCTCTCCAACACATCCTAGTCCTTTCCACTACCTGTTAATTAATTAATAATTATTATTTTGTATTGCTGATTCTGGTTGTTGTACCCTCATATCTAAGGAATAATCTCAATGACAGCAGGGATCCTGCTTTTCTAACCTAACATTTTATCCCCAGGGCTTAGAAAACCCAGATACATAAGAATTTGATATTTGATGGCTGAAGAAATGAATATAGATGTAGGGTGAGAAATTGAAGATTAGGTGAGTAGGACATTAATAGCTAATCAGATCAATGAGATTCTTTTTAGAAATTCAATCTGAGAAATATTGAGAAAATCTAATTGTTAGAAAACTGGCACAAAAGGAAGTTTTGTTTTGGAGACCCGCTTAAGGAACAATGAACTGCACCTTCCGAAATGCAAAGGTAAGTCTTATCTCTAGAGTTTCCTGGGCCCTAACTGACTTTCTAGGTCTAGTTTTCATGAAATCCAACAAGGTATTTGTTTCTGTTTCATCTCTGGAATTATAGATTTGTATTCCCTAATGTGATGTCTGTTTTTATATCATACCTTTATAACTTAGTGTAGTCTGAATAAAATCTGTCACTTATAAGAGCACAATGCAAAGATCAATCAGATCTTTTCAGGCCCCTCTCGAAACAGATCTTTTATTTTCTTATTAGTGGGCTATTTTTCTGTCTTATTATAAACAATTCAGAACTAGAGTCCACTTTCCACATCATTTTATCCACGTAGACCAGGCGTCCCCAAACTACGGCCCCCTGAGGCCACTTATCCAGCCCCCACCGCCGCACTTCAGGAAGGGGCTCCTCTTTCACTGGTGGTCAGTGAGAGGAGCACACTATGTGGCGGCCCTCCAACGGTCTGAGGGACAGTGAACTGGCCCCCTTTGTAAAAAGTCTGGGGACGCCTTATGTAGACCATGTTCAGTCAGGGAAGATGATTAGAAACATCACTCTTCTATCTTCTACCAGCCTCACTGGTCTTAGGAGTTTCTAAAAATAGGAAGATCTCAGGGAGTATTGCTATCCATCAATGTATAATTAGAAGAACACTGAAAGAATTACCTAATCAACCGTATTTCCATGATATTCCCTCCCCTGTTATTCTTTAAATGTCTATTTTGAAAAGTTACTTAAGGTACTAAAATATATTTGTCAATCTGTGGAATTTTCATTGTCAGAAGTTGTAATAATAAAAAAAGTATTATTGAGAAAGATGCAAAAGAAGAAAAACTGGTCTAAAAATAAGTGACAGTTTTTAAAAACGTAAGTATTGGTACTTTTATCTTCTTCCCCCGTCAAACTTGCTGCCACTGTTTTACATTCTATTTGAATACTATTTCACATCTTGCTTTTTTTTGGTCCCATCTGCAGAAATGTTTCATCATGGGCTTCACTGATATGATCCATAAATAGAAAGGTTATACACATATACCTCCTAAAGAATAATGCTCTCCTAGTTGTCCTTCAAGTACTTATCAAGCTGCTTACTGTTTTGTCACAATCTGCTTTCCCTTTTCCAAAAAAAAAAAAAATTAGAAGAAAAAAAATGTAGACAGAAAAAAATCTAGAGGTTATCCAGACTGATCATTTTCCAGATGAGAAAACTAAAACCTTGAGAGATGATATGACTTCATAAGGATCACTGAGACAGTCCGTGGCCTATGTAAAATCAACCAGCCATTTGTGAGAGTAAGTAATCCAGGCAACCAAAACCTTGTAACTTTTATGAAGATATTATAGTGCAGTATTTGCTGTGGGACCTGTGGTAAATATTTGCTAATTTTAATTAGAACAGTATGTGAAGGGTACACATTACATTCTAAGTGTCATTTCACTTAAAACAGCATTCATCTTGACCTTTGTCTCATTATGTGAATTATGAAAAGACTTTATACATACATTCTTTTAAAAATTTTGTTAGTTTTTGTCTTTATTTTTTATTCTTTTTTTTATTATTAGACTTCAAGTTCTGGGGTACATGTGCAGAATGTGCAGGATTCTTATACATTGGTATACATGTGCCATAGTGGTTTGCTGCATCCATCACCCTGTCATCTATATTAGGTATTTCTCCTAATGCTGTCCCTCCTCATCCCCCCAACCCCCTGCTATCCCTCCCCTAACCCCTCCATCCTCCGGCAGGCTCAGGTATGTGATGTTCCTCTCCCTGTGTCCAAGTATTCTCAAAATTTTGTTAGTTTTTTATGTCCTAGTTTCCAGTCCTTTCCAAGTAAATTTATAAGTAAAACAAGATCCTGATCGTACTCTTGGCCAATATGGGTAACAGTGCGGTTCTGTGATGCCAATATAGATAATAGTGTGGTTCTGTGATTACATTTCTTTAAACATCTGTATTATGTATGTTCTTTGGAGCCAATCCATTTTTTCAGTTAATTATGTAATTAGGGCATTTTTATAACATATTGTGCACTTCTTAAAATGGGATGGCTTCTTCAGAGCCATTCTGGTCTATCATATAATTAAGTAATTAAGCTTGATGCTCCATAAAGAAAATACCCTTTGAATAATTAGTGAAAAGAGAGCACATAAGCAGTGTGCAATATGTTTTCTTTCAGAAATTCGTTACTGAAAACATAATGTATCATGATAATACACATCCTTGATTACCATAATATGAAAATGATGGAACAGTATTTTTTACTATAATGAAAACATCAAGAACAATTTACTCATATATAAATAAAATTTCAACATAGTAAAATCCAGACTCATTTGATTGCTAAGAAAACAAAGGTGGGTTGCTATTAAGATAGTATAAAATATGCTTATACTTTAAAAAAAAAAAAATAAACAAATGGTAAAATTTACTCAGAAAGAGATTATAATCCTAATGTCATCATGTTTTCTTTCTAGGCCTTGTATATTATTTTAAATAATAAATTTATTTTAGGTGCAATAAATATACTAATTATATTTTAAGACTGTTCAAAAATTATATTATTTTTAAATAAATGAGTTTATAAGAAAATGAAGAAAATAACATAAAATAGTTTGTAAAGCATATCACAATTTTGTTTGAGCCTCAATTAGAATTAATTTTACAAATTATTACAAAACAGATCAGAGAGTAAATTTATTTCTAAATATTAAGATAAATAAATTCCTAGATCATTTACTATCCCTTCAGTGGGAACCAATGATCCATTTTTGTAATAACATTTACAAGAGACAAGGCTGCTGGCCATGCAGGGGCAAGTGTCTGGGACCTGGGCAGATCAATTCTTGAGCTATAAACACATGCTTGGCCCTCTAAAGATGTGACACACGGCTTGAGGAAATTGTCAATTCAATATGATGACTTCAGTAATGGTTACATGACAGAGGAGAAGTTGATTAAATTGTTGCTGGGGCTTAGCAGAGGCTTCAAGTAAGTAAAGAATAACTAAGAGGGTTCCAGGTAGGAAAAATAAAATGGAAAGGACATTGTAACAAGGACAACACTTGTAAACACTCAGAACCATGATTAAAGCATTTTTATGATCAGGAAAATGCAAATGATTTTATATTGCAGGTATATTGAAGAGAAGTTGGAATTGAAGTCCTGTGGCAGGAAATGAACAAGAATTCAAACAGAATCCAAACCTTTGAAGACCTTTATGTGTTTTACTAAGCAATATGAACATTCTTCTCTAGTTAATGGCAAGGTTTTAAATAATTTTAAGCAGGAGATTTGAATGACCAGAAAGATAATTTTAAAGTTCATTTTAGTAAATAAAAAGGGAAACTGATTGGGAAAGGAAGAGATAGGAAGAGTAACACTTCAGTGCCAAAAAATAAGTTAACTGCAAGAAACACTTTAGGCCTAGTGTGGTGGCTCACACCTGTAATCCCAACACTTTGGGAGGCTGAGGCAGGTGGATCACCTGAGGTCAGGAGTTGGAGATCAGCCTGGCCAACATGGTGAAACCCTGTCTCTACTAAAAATACAAAAATTAGCTAGGTGTGGTGGCACACACCTGTAATCCCAGCTACTCCAGAGGTTGAGACAGGAGAATCCCATGAACCCTGGAGGCAGAAGTTGCAGTGAGTTGAGATTGCCCCACTGCATTCCAGGCTGGGCCACAGACTGAGACTCTGCCACCAAAAAAAAAAAAAAAAGAAACGCTTCAGACAAATTTAAATTTAGCAGAGTTTACTAGATTAAGAAAAAATTCATATACTGGGCAGTACACTAAATGGATAACATTTCAGAGTTCTACCCAGCAATGTGGGCAGATGGTATTTATAGACAGAAAAATAAAGTGACTTACAGAAATAGCCTAATTGATTACAGGTCAGTGTTTGCCTTATTTGTGTGTGTTTGAACAATCTGCAGCCTGTGATTGGCTGAAAGCTCAGTTGCTATGATTGGCTGAGACTTGTTTGTTTACTATAAGAATATAGTCTCAAGTTTAGTTACAATTTGTTTACATATTAAGTTAGTTTATAGTCTGCTACATTACAAAACAGATTTAGGCCAAACATATTTTATTTTAACAATTCAGAAGAGAAGGTCTAACTGAAAAAGTAGTAATGGAAATTAGAGAGTAACTTAACCATTGCTAAGACTTGGGCAGATGAAATAAAGGAGAAGGAGTGTGGTGTTCAGCTTCCAAGATGGCCTGCAGTGATTCCTGGTCTCCCGGGTTTTATAACATTATGTAGTTTTCTCTATTGTTGGACCAGAATTGTTCTCTGTGACAAACAGAACAAAGGAATTAATGGTATGTCACTTTTGAGATTAAGTTATAAAATATTTTGCATCTTCCTTTTGGGGCAGACAATCTCTCTATTTTGGATCATTTTCTCTGGGAGAAACAGCTGTATGTGCTGAGAAGCCCTACGAAGAGGCCCATGCCAACAATGTTATGCATAAGCCATGTTGGACACAGCTTCTCCAACCTTTTTCAAGCAATCAGATGGCTGAGGCCCCCAATAATAGTTCCACTGCAACTTCACGAAGGACCTAAGGCAGCACCACAGAGATTTGGAATATTATTTACTATATTTTAATCTTCCAAGTTTTGGAGTATTTTTTTAATTCAGTAGAATAACTAATACAAATGGGAATAAAAAATGGTGCCAAGTTTTCTATATTTTTGCAACTAAGAGGATGATAGAACCATGAAGAAGCATATTTTATAAAAGATAGATGAGGAATGGTCAAAGGCAGAAAAGTTGTCAGCTGAGAGACGTCTGTAGGTAGTTTCCCAATGGAGAAGCAGACAATAGAGCACAAAAAAATGATGTCAACTAAATATAATGATTTAGGTCACTGATAAGCAAGAAAGTATGTTTGAGAAATTAATTTACTCTAATGTAGGCAGCTTAATAGAAGAACAGCAATCTAACTGCTACTGAATATATTTTGAAAATGAAAAGTTTGTAGCATCTCACAACTGTCTGCTGAATAATGCCTAAGCTCATTGTCTTTGACTTACTTCCCCAGCATTACTTCCAACTAACAATTTATACATATCCTATATTTTAGCAAAAGTATCTTGCTATTATCACAATCTCTGAAATCTCAATCTCAGTATGTTTTTCTTATTGGGTTTTCCTGATAACAACTAATTTTACTAATCAAATTCCTTCTCTATATTCTCAGTTCAAAAGCCATGTTCTTTGTTAAAACTTTCCTCAATACTTCCGAAAGAATTCACTGTCTCTCCTTTGAACTGTCAAGTTCATCATATGCTACAGCTATATTTTATGTTACAATTGGACTTACAATATAGTTACACTTATCTGTGTATATCTCCAAATACAATGTAGGCTTTTGAGGGCATGGAATATTCATTTATTTAAAAACACTATGGAACCCAAGGGATCTCTTGCACATGTAGATCTTATGCCTCCTAAATGAAAAAATACATTACATGCTTTGGCTACACAAACATATGTCAACTGACCTCAAAGTTTCTGAGTTATTTCAATCATAGAATTTCATTATAGAGAGGTTGCATCATACAGTTAATGTATTTTCTTGATTCTAAAATTGCATTTAATCATATATAACTTTATATATAGATGACTGTTACTAACATCATGAAATTCAGCAGCACCAAGCCAAAGGAATACATTTTTATGCATTTATTATTTCTAGCACATGTACAACATATTCAAAGTAGTTGTTCATGACTTTCACATCAGCTGAATTATTTACCTCAGCAAAACCCTGAAATACGGGTATTCACTAAAATCTGTATTTTCTAATTTTTGAGTTAGAGTCTTACTCTACTGCCCAGGCTGTAACGCAGTGATGCATTCTTGGCTCGCCGCAGCTTCCGCCTCCTGGGTTCAAGTGATTCTCCTGCCTCAGCCTCCGGAGTAGCTGTGACTAAAATGTCCTTAAAAAAATGTCATCCTGTGTTTCAGTTCTGGAAAACATTATCTTATTTATGAGGATGGTTTATTGTCACCTTCGTGCAATATAACTAAAGGCATTGCCAAATATCTCACAGTATAACTTGACAATTTAATATGGCAATTAGGCTGGCATGATGAGTTTATAAAACTTAGAGAACTACTACATACATGCCAACTATCTGTTAATAACTTCTGACCCACTTTCAGGTAAATTTATTTAAATTATAGCATCATCTACCCTCTGGCACAGACCAAGTAGAAAATAAAGATAGAACCTCAAAAATCTTCACTGTGCTAAAAATGCATATCACCAAATCTAAAGGAGTTCATGGAATCAGTTTACAAATAGAACTGCTGTACTGCACAAACACAGAGATTACTTTTCACGTAATATAATGACTGAATAGTATATTTGGAGGTATACAAAGAAAGAGATATGTTAAAAAAAAAAAATCTCAGTTTGGAACATAGTATTTTACCCTGATGCTATGCAAACCATCTAATTGCCAAACAATTCCCGAAGTATGTGTAACAAATGGTAATTCTATTCTGATCTTCCATAAAATAGTAATAGGTAAATAAAAGTGTACACTCTTGATAGTTCTTTTTCACATTGGTGCCTGGTTACACTGTGTTTTGTTACTTTTTAAAATTTATGTCCCTCAATTTGTTATCATATAAATGGCACAGCTAAAATTGCAAAATATTAAAGTTAGAATATATGGTATTCCTGATCCAAGAGTGTTCTACCAATTTAACTTATCTACATTTCTGCTTATTTAAATAAAAGCCTTTGCAAGGTGCTACAGTTTTTTATTTGAGGAGAGATGGCAGTTAAAGTACTTCAATGTGCTTGTTTTCAGAGTCAAGTGAAGACAGAACATAAAACATCCATGTAATTAGAATGTGTATAACTACACAGACTTGAGAAATACAGATTTTCTCTTTATTCCATTTTGTTTCATTGTGTGTGTGTGTGTGTGTGTGTGTGTGTGTGTGTGTGGACATGGAGAGACAGAGAGAGGGACAGTGGCTGTTTTTCTAGAATACGCATGTATAACTGAAGAGGGCATATGAAAAAGCTGACTTCAGTAGAGATGTTATTTGTAAATTTGACTGAAAATGAATACTGAGTCAATCAGGACCTATGCCTTTTATTTTTACTGATTCAAAAATAAAATTCTTAATTTTTAAATGATTTAATTTTACCATAGTAAAGCTTGAAAATTATGGTTAAATTTCCTCATCTGCTGGAGTTTTAGCCTTTCATTGTATAGGCATATGTACAATTAGAGATACTGAATTAATGCATCTGGTATTTCTTCATCTATTTCCTGTGATCTGGGATTTGAGATGTTTCATCTTTTTATTAGTCTTGAAGTTGCTTGTTTTATTTACTGTTAAGGCACAGTGAACCTTTAGTAAAATATTATTTGTTTTTGAAAGAAAATGTATGTTTGACATTTGTTTTCAGTAATTCAGTAATTATTCCAAATATACAAATTGCATTTACTATGCCTTTTTCTACTTGTAATATTTAAGCTTCATTTTTCCCTTCTGAACTTTTCTGTAAAAACCGTATCATTATGTATCTTTATTGTACAACCTCATATTCTTTGCTTTCATATTAAGTATCGTTAGCCATATAAAAGATAGATAGCTTTTATAGCATATTTTTTAAAACATCATTCAATATTAATTTTAATTGCTTAAAATTCTTCTGGAAAATTAAAATATTATTTATTGACCCATCACTTTGGGAAGGTTTACTTTTCAACTCAAAATTGAGTACAATTGGATTACGATCTGATCAATCTGTTATAAGAATATTAAATTTTTCTGTCTCGAAGATTCTCCCCTGGGCAGTAAACAATAATCAATTCCGGTGTGTCATTTATTTATTACAGGAAATATGTAAAGCCTTTTTCATTAAGATGTGTCCAATCCTCATGGTTCAAGTTGCAATATAAAATATTTTAGTTGATTATAAGTTGATATGTGTTTCATTAGGATATATCAATCTTCATAAATGACTAACACACAAAAACATTTACATTTGCAAAGTTACTATAATGCTTTTATTTTCTTTAGGAAAATCTGAACATGTAATTATTCTCCTGTTTCACTTGATAAATGGCCTAAGTCAAAATAAATGTTTTAATGATTTCAAATATATAATATGTACTGAAGTCATTATTCACAGTTGAATATATTTTACTTCTGATAAACTTCTGGGCTTTTCAGAGTCGCTAAAAGTGGTAAAAATTTTTGTTTACAGGATTGGATAAAAATACATACTAACAGTCCTAATTACAAAGAGGTATCTCAAGGAATGAGTTGTTTGTATAAGACCCAACAGGAAAGATGGACTTCAACCCAACTAATAATTTGAGGTCATTTCTTATGTAATTGTCCATCCTATATATCCTCATGAGTATTGCATGAGGAAAGAGGAAAGAAGAAGGGCTCCTAGCAGAAGAACATTTTATTTTCTTTATTGATCTTGCTATAAACTGATCTGTGTCCCTCGGCCCCAAATTCATATGTGGATTCCCTAATTTCCAATGTGACTGTATACAGCAACAGGGTCCCTAAGAAAGTAATTAAGGTTAAATGAAGTCATAAGGGTAGGGTAGGGCCCAGTGTCCTTATAAGAAGAGACACTAGGATTATAAATTATTCTATTATAAAGACATATGCACACATATGTTCGTTGTGGCACTGTTTACAATAGCAAAGACCTGGAACCAACCCAAATGTCCATCGATGATAGACTGGACACGGAAAATGTGGCACATATATACCATGGAATACTATGCAGTCATAAAAAATGTTAAGTTCATGTCCTTTATAGGAACACGGATGAATCTGCAAACTATCATTCTCAGCACACTGAAACAAGAAGAGAAAATCAAACACTGCATGTTCTTACTCCTAGGCAGGTGTTGAACAATGAGAACATATGAACATAGGGAAGGGAGCATCACACACTGGGGAATGTTGGTGGGGGAAAAGGGGAGGGACGGCAGAGGGGTAGGGAAGTTGGGGAGGGATAAAATCAAGAGAAATGCCATATGTAGGTGTTGGGGGAATGGAGGCAGCAAACCACATTGCCATGGATGTAAGTATGTACCTATGCAACAATCCTGCATGTTCTGCACATGTACCCCAGAACCTAAAGTACAATTATATATATATATATATATATAGTCTCTCTCAGGTCTCTGTCTCTCTTTCTTTCTTTTCCATGTGATGACACAGCAAGAAGGTCCCAAATGCAACTCAGGAAGAGAGAGATCTCAACAGAAACCAAACATGCTAGCATCCTGATCTTGGACACTTATTTTCTCCAGAACTGCGAAAACAAATTTCTATTGTTTAAGCAATCCAGTATATGATATTTTGTTATGGAAGCCAAAGCTGATTAACAAAGGCCTTGAACAATTAGATTCCAGTGAATTTATTAATACAATGGACAACTTACTTTCTTTGGAAAGGTAAATCTAGAGCATTACTTGAGTCTGTACTATAACCCCAAGGGAGCTCTTATTGTATGTCTTCCAACAATATATTCTATTTCCCTGTACTTGGTTTTCTCAGTCTTAGTATCCTTCCAGTGTTGTTTAGCACCTTTTATTAGACTTGCATCTTAGGCCTTCTACCAGATGGCAGACTTCTAATTCAGATTTTATTGATGCTATATATCTCTATAACTCTGGCACTATAGACTCCTTAAGTAAGACATTTAGCCTGTTGCATCAAACATTAAAAATGCTATCATCAACTCCTGAACTATCCATACCAAATTTTAATATTTAAATGATGGTCCTCTGATCACAGGATAAATAAAACAAAAATAACACAAGTATTATGTAATGAAAACTTACAATATTACTAATCTCTTGTTACCATACTGGCTATAAAGTCAAATATTCTTACAGGCAAAGAAAACCCATAATACATTTGGATAACTACACAGTCATCTCTAATTATTTTCCTCTTTTTATACTATGTCATAATCATGATATTTAAGTTCTGAGTGTGTAAGATTGTAACATAAGTGCAGTTATTTCAGCTCTTCTCATCAAGAAGTATAGCCTGTTTCCCCTTCCCTTGAATATTCCTTGGTCTTGTGATTTACTTTCACAAGTAGAATGCAACAAAACATTTGTGAGTACTGAATCTGGGCCATAAGAAGCTTTGTATTCTTATATTCTTGATCTTGGAACTCTGCAGGCATCATGTGAGCAAGTCTGGGCTAGCTTGTTGAAGAATGAGTGATATAAATTGTTCTATTATAAAGACACATGCACACATATGTTCACTGTGGCACTGTTTACAATAGCAAAGACCTGGAACTAACCCAAATGCCCATCGATGATAGACTGGACAAGGAAAATGTGGCACATATATACCATGGAATACTATGCAGCCATAAAAAATGTTAAGTTCATGTCCTGTGTAGGGACATGGATGAATCTATGTCCCTACATGGAGACATAAATCTATGTCCCTACATACATGTCCCTAATACGGAGAGAGGCCACGGATGATTCAACTTTCTCCAGCCATTACAAAGGAATTGGCCCAAGCCAGTCCACAAGTGATTAAAGATGCATTCGTGAATGTAGTCAAGATTAACAAAGATAAGCTGAAATCAGAAAAAGCATGCAGCTGAAACTAGCATAAATTGTTCATCTGCAAAATTCTGAGTTTATTCTTTTAAGTTACTAAATTTTAGAGTAGTTCATTACAAAGCAAAATCTAACTACTATAGAATTGCTTCCATTGACCAGATTACTCTCATCAAAGTCTCTTCCCTCCCATTAATCTTCAGAGTTCAACACTGATGACCATTCAAGTATCATATTTACCCCATACAATTTTCAGAAAGATAATATGGTTTGAATTGCTTGTATTGTAAAGATTCCTTAACAAACTCTGTGCATAGTAATAAAAATCTCTGATTGGCATGGTGTGTGTCATGTTGCTCCAACAAAGGAACCAGTGATGATGATATCCCATGACTAACAGACGAATCCAAACCAGATAGAATAGAGGAATAGCTATTTTCAAAAAACAAACAAACAAAACAAACCAGAGATAAGCATTCCAGAGAATGAAAGTTTGAAAGTAATCTGGGCTGTGGAAAGCAATAGCCTCTACAATCTATTCCTCTCTCTTCTCTCTGTGTGTGTATGTCAGCCTGGGCATGCTTCTACGTATTACACCCTACACATATTTTTCACATTTTATCTGCTTATCTGTCTTCACACAAAATTATCAATTCTTGGCAGATAGGGGCAATATTTTATTCATCTCTATTTCCACAAAAATTAACACAGTGTCAGACACATTTTAGATAACAAGATATTTGTTGAATTAATACATGATTATTATGTTGTAAGCTTTGCATACATAGTATTTTATCTTCACGACCTTGCAAATTATTTTTTATTTTAGATGTCAAAAAGATAGTTACTGAAACTGAATAAATACTTAAAGTAAAAAATCATCTGAAGAAACTTTTTTTTTCCTTTAATATAGAGTCTTGCTGTGTCCCCTAGGCTGGAGCACAGTGGCATCATCTCGGCTCACTGCAATCTCTGCCTCTCTGGTTCAAGCGACTCTCCTGCCTCAGCCTCTGAGTAGCTGGGACTACAGGCTAACTTGTATTTTTAGAAGAGATGGGGTTTCACCAGGTTGGCCAGGCTGGTCTCGAACTCCTGAACTCAGGTTATTCACCCACCTCAGCCTCCCAAAGTGCTAGGATTACAGGCTTGAGCCACTGTGCCCAACCAAGAATCCTTCTAAAAGGCACAAATATTTACAATTAATTGGGGGGGGGGGGAGCGGAAGGATGTGGGAAAGCATACTCCATCTGTGAGGTGTTTGTCAATGTGTATGGTTAAAGATGCTCACAGGGGAGTATTATGCAATACCCAGAGCACTCTCTGCTTCCATCCTTAAGCATGACTAATGCTAACCTATGACATTATAGATAATAATATTAAGCTAATTAAAATACTTATAAATAATGAAGGTAAAGTTTCCAGCAAGCCCAGGGCCTAAAGGTGATAATAATAAAAATGCTACCCCCTTTTATTTCTTTAAAATTACACTGATTTTCTTGTAAACTATACTTAGTAGCAGAATGTAGAAACATTTTATGGTCTGAATTATTTCTGGTAAAAAGAAGCTGGATTGAACAAAATCCTTCAATTTCACTGATTTTCTCTGTCAACTATTGAATATAATCATGGAACAATTCTTGGACTGCTCTGGGACTAATGGGTAGCTGAAATGACTAATTCATAAGTTCTTCAGAAAATGGAATATGCGTTGCCAATTTGTACAATACTTTCAAGCTTAAAAGCTCTATGTCCAGTAGTTCTGCAGCCCTGATAGATATAACTACATTTTTTAAAAACTAAAATCTTGATATTTTTATTCATGGGATAATGAGACATTAAAGCACCTTGGAGTTCACCAGTAAGAGTTCTAACCCAGTGCATTCTTGCCTTAAATTCCTTTAACCACATGTTATACAAGTTCTTTTTTTCACATCTCATACAGTTTGCAAACATACAGAAAAGACTATAGAGTGAAAACCCATACATCACTACCTGTATTTTTCAATTAACTTTTTGCTGTACTTTCTTTCTGACACATCCATTCTTTTATTCCTTATCCTATACATCCATTGACCAATCCTTTTATCTTTTAGGTTTTTAGTTGCAAATAGTAATAACACTAAAGCCTTCAGCATGCATAAGTAAATCAAGAATGTGACTTCTTTAAAATTCTTTATATTATGTGATTATCACTAAATAATGAAACGTTATTTCTTTTTCCAAATGCATCAAGCTTTTTTGAAGACATGGATCTGTGCATATGCTATTTTCTCTGGTTTGAAAATTTGAATTCTTCACGCTCTCCCAGCAATAAAACTTCCACTTATCCTTCAAATGTCATCTTAAATTTCATTTCTGAAGACATCTTCCTTATGTCCTGAGTCTACACTAGACACACCCTACTATTCTGTGTCAGGCCATCTTGTTATTTCAACTATGTATTTACTATTTGTTAGTTATTTGTTTTATATAGGATTCCCCCAGCAGATTATAAGTGTAATAGTTCTCTGCTATAGACTTGTCATCTAGCCCAATGTCCAGCAGATTGTTTCTGAAAACTACTTGTCACATATATACATGGAATGTACAAACCATCCATCTACTACTAAGGATTAATAACCAGAATATGTAAAGAGCTCAAACAACTCAAAAAGGAAAAATTTGGTCATCTGCTTTTAAAATGTGCAAAAGATTTGAATAAACAATTCTTAAAGAAGACATATAAATGGCAAACAGGCATATGAAAAAGTGTTCCACATCGTTGATCATCAGAGAAATGCAAATCAAAACTACAATGAGATATCAGCTAACTGCAGTTAAAACAGCTTTTATCCAAAAGACAGGTAATAATGAATATTGGCAAGGATGTGAAGAAAAGGGAACCCTCATACACCCATTGGTAGAAATGTAAATTAGTACAGCCACTATGAAGAACAGCACGGAGGTTCCTCAAAAAAACTAAAAATAGAAGTACCGTATGATCCAGAATTCCATTGCTAGGTATATAGCCACAGGAAAGGAAATCAGTATATTGAAGGAAAATCTGCACTCTTGTGTTTACCACTCTTGTGTTTACTCACAATAGCCAAGATTTGGAAACAACCTAAATATCCATTAAAAGATGAATGCATAAAGAAAATGTGGTATGGATACACAATAGAGTACTCTTCAGGCATAAAAAGAATGAGATCCTGCTATTTTTAACAACATGGATGGAATAGGAGGACATTATGTTAAGTGAAATAAGACAGGTACAGAAAGACAAACTTCACATGTTCTCACTTGTGAGAGCTAAAAATTAAAACAATTGGACTTGTGGACATAGAGAGTAGCATGATGGTTACCAGAGACTGGGAAGATTTGTATTTGTGTATGTATGTTTGTGTGTGTGTGTGGGGGGGGGGGCTTGGGGGAAATGGTGTTGGTTAATGGGTATAAAAATATATTTAGATATAATAAATTAAGATCTAGTATTTGTTAGAACAACAGGGTGAGTATAGCCAATAATTTACTCTATATTTTTAAATAACTCACAAAGTATAATTGGAATATCTGTAAAACAAAGAAAGGATAAATACTTGCGGGGATGGACACCCCTTTTAATCTGGTGTGATTACTACTCATCATGTGACTATATCAATATATCTCACGTACCTGGTAAATACATATACCTAATATGTACTCACAAAAATTAAAAAAAAATACGTGGAAATAAAATACAAAAAGATAAACGTAAGAAATGATTGATAAATACATTCAAGAGTTATGTGAAAATGGTAAGTGAGTGCTATTATTAAGCAGAAAATTGCAGTTCCCTCAACTTTTTCAGGAGACGTGTGTGTGTGTGTGTGTGTGTGTGTGTGTGTGTGTGTGTTTAACCATTATTTGTTAAGGCCACACTCTTCTCTTCTCTCATCACTTATCTCCCTGTTCTTCCCCACGGCTCCTCAAATATGTCTCTACAAAGGACTCTGTATCTGTGTATAATCAAAGAGGGGAGAAAATAAAGCAAAGCCAGAAAAACAATCTCAAATTCGAAGGAGAAAAAAAAAAGGAAAATCTTCTGTGAGCTGGCAGCACCTCACTTGTCAAGTCTACTCCAAAAGATTCCCAACAGAGTTAATATCGCAAAATTAATTCAACCACTTTTGGCAAATGAAATGCTGAGTCAATGCTGGCAGGGTATTTTAGTTGCTTTCCAAGTATTACTTTCAATAAATATACCGGAGAAAAACAAGGAAGCCTAATCCAAACCTCTTTCAATATAGACATCTATCTTTTGATACTGAAGAAGTAGGCCTGTAATAATAGTCTAGGATGGTGAATGCCAGTATCTTTCAAATGTTTCCCATCAATTAAAATTTCAGGGGAGGGAAAAGAGAAACACTTGGGGAAAGTGAAATGCTATATCATTGGAGATTGAGAATACAGACCAGCGTTTTAAAAGCTTTAAAAATTCCATTATAAAGAAATATGTTCACCAAGCCTAACATTTCCAACACTTTTGATCCAATAATTCCCAGACATCTTTCTAGTAACTTTTAATAACCTATGTTAACTCATATTAATAACTTGTATGCATAGTTTATAACTCCATGAAACAGTTTGAGAAATGCTTTACTTCTTAAGTTTTAACCTATTTGTATGCAGAGTATTGATCTTAGAGTAAGGGTATATTTACAAAATCATGAAAAATCTTAAACTGATTTTAAAAACAATGAGCTTGCTCCCAATCTGATGTCAATGAATTTATCAGAGATTTTAGTTTTGGGGGCACTAGTGGAAGTTGCCATAATAATTTAGGATATTAATACTCCGGTAGTTTGGCAGAAACATCTTCGTTGTAGGCCCATATTGTCCCCCCTCCTCCCACTATCTACTTTGCATTACCCTTTTACATTAACGTTTATATTGTAAAACACCTCTGCCACTTGGAATTTCATTTTTAGAAAGATTCAATTTCTAGGAAAAATAAATTTTTATTTCTCAAATACTATAATCCAAATTTCTTAGAGCATACAACTTTAGCTATAATTAAAATAGAATGTTCCAGGACTATTTTTTTTTATCTATGTTTCAACTAGAGTGACATTCTTCCTTGTACTGTCTAATATGTATATGATGTTTTTAGGTAACATATAAAAATATAAGTTCCAAGAAGTCTGTGGATTTTTTTAGGTAAAGTCAATGATATTTATCATATATGTATATAATAGGCAATATTTATGGACAAATGTGGCACAAGTTTTTCAAGCAGGTATTAATAATTTATTAGCCCATTTTGAAAACTGAAACAATTCTAGGGAAAATATGTATTGTCTAAAGCAATACACAATGCACTGAGAATATTTTGTTTGGATAGTTTCCAGAAAGGTATTGGAATTATGATGGATTTTAATAAAGACTGAATGATTCTAAAACTGTCATTATTGAAAATTACCATTATTATTTTCATAACATTCACTATCTCAGTGATATGCAGCTTGTCAAAAGTTCTCCATTTAGGTTAAAATTAGTTGCATTTCAACTGAAGAACTTTAAAGAGATTAGGATAAATGCATCCTATTATATAAAAGCACAAATTGTCCTTTTTTAGTAATAAGGTATTTTATTCTTTATCTTGCCATGAAAATCTTATTTAAATAATGAATATTATTTTAAAGTGATAAAACAATTGAGTTCCAACTCTACAGGAAAAAAGATAATTTAGTACTAAAACGATCTAAAATCATTTTTAAAAATCTTGAAACCCTTGCTAAAACTGTACACACTTTCGATAATTTAGATATATATATAAATTTTTATGTATACTATCTATATCTATATGTATTTTATATAGATATAGGTATAAAGAGATGTAAAGACACACACACTGAAACACACACACACACACATATTTGAAAATTAAGAATTTGAAAAGTTCCCCCAGTAGGTTTAGAGAGGCCAACAGTCTTTCTAGAAAGAAGGAAGTAAGAGTGCAACAATAACAGATGAAAACAGTGACACTTCTTGCATTTGCCATTTGATGCAGTTTTGATCTGAGAAGCTGATACTTTTTTTTATTGTCATTTACTTCCAGTAATAGCATATCCCACTGAGAAAAACTGGAAATACATATAAAACTGTATATGTACACACACACACATACACACACACACACACATATTGTATTTTTGAAGGTATTTGGGAACAAACAAAATAATATTAATGCAGTACTAAAAATAAACCTTAAGAAAGACAGCAACTTAGCTTTCAATCATCTTTGTCCCTGATATTGGATTTAGGTTATTACTGATTCCAGATACCAATAAGCATTAAAAACAAATCAGTTTTTGAGGAAGACAACATAATCTTAGCTGACAAATTATTTTTTAACCTGATTTTGCATGTATAATGGTTAGCAAATAAGCAAACAAACAAAAATGAAGTCACATGAGGAGTCAAGGCAACACAAATGAGTAATAAAAAGCAAAACCAATAAAAGAGATCCACTGGGGTCTCGCCAGCAATTATTCAATTTTATTAGTCTGTGTTCCAAGGAACCAACTTCGAATCTGAGATTAAAATATTTTCATTAAGAAAATTCTACACCTGGATGTCTATACCAGTGAATTCTACCAATCTTTAAGGAAGACAAATTATACAAACCCCTCTAGAGTGAAGAAAAAAATGAATGTATTCCCAGACATATTCTGTTAGCCAGGTATAACACTGATACCAAAAACCTAACAAGAATTTTAGGAGAATGGAAAATTATACAGTGTTCACATTTATAAACATAGATGTAGAAACCTTTTTCAAAAGTCAAAGTCAACAAAATTAATCTGGAATGTATAAAAATACAGTACATCACAGACAAATTGAAATTATTACATGGATTTAAAGTAGGTTCTATGTTAAATATCAAACAATGCAATATATATTTACATAATGAGGAGAAAAAACATTTGATTATTTCAATTGATTTAGAAAAATATATAAAACAAAGTTATAAGCCAATTCATAACGAACACCCTCAGAAAACTTCTATGGGAATTCTGAGGGAACTTTCTTTTATTCATAATTATAGCAAGGGTATTAAATATTATAGCAAACCCATAAAGTAGTAAAAAGCTTTCCTTCTTTGATAACAGACACTAAACAAGAATGTCTGCTGTTATCTAACAAAGCATTGTTTTATAAAGAATGCAATTACCAGCCATCCCACCAGACTAAATTTCAATGGTTTCAGCATGAACTGTGAACAACTGATGACCTATAAGATGGTACACAATTAACTTTGTAATCAAGAACATTTCTGTACTTAAAGAATACTGATAAGAAGTTTCATGTATTCTTGATTTTAGTGAGTCATAGATTAATTTTTATGATGTTTTCAATCTATTCAAATTTTATACAAATGAATATTAAAACACTCAAATTTTCTAAAATATTTGTAGTTATCGAAAGAGTACAAATATTCTCCCAATTCTGCGTAATACTCTACAACATAAAATACATTTAATTAAATAAAAATCCATAATCTTAGCATCTAGCACATAGAAAATTTCCATTCATAACATAATCAGGAGTTTCTCTGTACCAATACTTCTTGCTTATAATGTATGCTAATTCAATCAATATTCACTAATTGAGTGTATTCTGTGGATTATAGTCCCTTCTCTTAAGAAGACTGCACTCATAAAGTGTGGAAAGTGTTAAAAATACAAACAACAGTAATATAACATAGAAAATGAAAAGTGCTATTAGAAAGGAACAGAGAAAGGGGCACACATGTTCAGAAAAATGAGCAATTTCATTGGTAAAGAGGTGAGTCAGGGCTGGTTACAAATGCCATGTTTAATATCTATTGAATATATCCTTTACAATTCTTACCCTGCTTAGTGGAAGTTGGAGCAAGATGGTATTCATCAATGATTCATGAAAATTCAAAATATGCATTTTCCTTAATGTATGATACCTAATTATGTATATTCTCTTAAAGAGTATGATCCACTAGATGTGAAACATCTGTTTCAGAAAGTTAATACATAAGAGTACAGTTTCACTATCTTATAATTTAAATACTTTAAAATATTTTCAATGTTGTTTTAGGACCCTGTCAGGGACCATTTTCAGTAGGAAAGAGGGGAAGTACTCTACTGTGTTGGTAGGGCTCCCTCTAGACCTCTTCCTTCACAGGAGAGAACTACTCAACTTTCATCTCTTTTACATATCCAATAGTCTTCATAAAATTTTACTTTCATTTTGGACAACAGGTTTACTGGTAAAATAAAAAAAATGAAAGAAAAAAAGAAATAAAATTTTTTAGAAGCCCCAGAAATGTGTAGTCCATTCACTTGCTACTTATAGAAACACTATCTTAATTATACAAAATTTGACACTTTTTTAATCAGTATGCTTTTGAGGGATTCATCTGAAGTTCCTCTTGAATGCCAGTACTTGAAATCCTGCCTTACTTTCCCAATACTACTGAAATGCCTGCCAATAATCTTCTACATATATATACATTGTATCATTCATTCATTCCTTCATTCACCAAAAAGGTATTTCTTACCTACTACTTGGGAGGTAGAGATAATATATTGGTGGGGGTAAAAAGACACTCCCTGGTAACTTTCTCCCTGGATTCAAACACTTATTTTCAAACTAAAACTTTGATCTCTGCTGTTGGCCGTATCTGGCTGTGACTTCTCATCTCATTCTTCTTGCCTTATTCTTTTTATTTAATTTAGCCTCTCATATCAGCCTTTCTCATTGTCTGTGATGAAGACGTTTTGGCTGTCCTAGACACACAAGGTCTTATTACTGTTTCCGTCCTTAAGATGGAGACTGTTGTTCTTACAATAAGTTGTTTCTACATATTCTCCACCATTAAAACATTTTTAAAATATTTGTCAAAACTCAAGTTCTACTTCACTTTTTCTATAGTCAAATTTTCTGTTCAAATCTGCTAATTTCATCTTGTAAAACTCATCAGATTATAATTTCTAATATTAGTTAACCTCTCTTCAGCATTTTCAGTGTTAATCATTTTTCTAGAGACTCTTTTTTCAACTTCCCTTTAGAATACGCCCATCTTCAAATGTTTTTCCTACCTTAGTATCCACCTTCAGTGCACTTTCCTGGATGAGCACTCCTCAACACCTCAATAGTGGAGTTTCAGTGCTCAGTCTTATTTCTGTTCCACTTTATATCTGCATTAAAAAATCTGGTGATCTTCTTCAGTCCTATGAATTTAATACCATCTCCAAATTGATCACTAACAAATTCACATTAAGAAACAGACTGATATTGGAACATTTTGCATGTCCAAAATTAAATCCTTTATTTTCTAATCCATACCTAATAAACACACATACATACATACACACACACACACACACACCCTTGATCCCTTCTAAAGGTTTTGTAAATGATAGCATATCACCCAGTTCTCAAGCTAAGACCTCGCAATTGCCCTTGATTTCTCTTTTCTCATGGAAGTCTTTTCAGAGAGTTGTTCTGAAATAACTTCTCCCTCTTTTACTGCCCCACTTTACTCACTTATTAAGATTTATCATTATACACTGATCATTCCGTGAAGTAATAGTAGATTTTTAACGTCTAAAAATCTACTAGAATGCACCAGGAGGGCAGGGACATTGTATTTTCTGAAAGTATTCTCAGAACCTAGAAATTCTGGCATCTTACAGGCACTGAATAAATCTTAACTGAAAGAATAAATGTGTATGCAATGGAGATTTAAATATACAAGCATATAACTATATAGGTACCATCTACTTTTCTCTTGATGTTTTCCTTACCCATCTGATTGTCTCCCAACATTTGCAGAATAAAATGCTTCTTAATTCTGCCAGTAATAAAATAGCCTTTTTTTGAAGTTTTCTTTTTTGGATTTCCCCAGGAAGCTGTAGATGCTTACCCTGTTAGGATTCTATACCTTGCACAAATCTTCACTGCAGCAGTGACAGTGTGTGCTGCAATTTCGTGCTTTTATGTCTTTTTCACCTATAGTATATATGTTTTTCCAAGGCTCTGGCTTACACATCTGTGGATTCAACCAACCACAGGTCAAAAATATATTTAAAAAATGGATGGTTGCATCTGTACGAAACATGTACAGACTATTCTTTTCTTATTATTTTCTAAACAATAAAGTCCAACAACTATTTAAATAGCTTTTAATAAATTTTTTAAAATACTTTTAATGTTTCCTGAAGCTTGTTACAATACAGTAACTATCCATAGCACTGGTATTCCCAAGAAGTCACTAAAAGTTCCTGGAATTCCAACTGACAGAAAACATGGATTTGATTAAAAGGAAAAAATACAGAATATAGTCCTTGGAAAGTATGCTGATACATTATTTTTTTTTCCTTTCTTTTTTAATTATACTTTAAGTTCTGGGATACATAGGCAGAACGTTTAGGATTGTTACATAGGTACACACATGCCATGGTAGTTTGCTGCACCCATCAACCAGTCATCTACATTAGGTATTTCTCCTAATGCTATCCCTCCCCTAGCCTCCTACCCCAACAACTCCGATGTGTGATGTTCCCCTCCCTGTATCCATGTGTTCTCATTATTGAATCTCCACTTATGAGTGAGAACATGCAGTGTTTGGTTTTCTGTTCCAGTGTTAGTTTGCTAAGAATGATGGTTTCCAGCTTCATCCATGTCCCTGCAAAGGACATGAACTCATCCATTTTATGGCTGCATAGTGTTCCACGGTGTAAACGTGCCACATTTTCTTTATCCAGCCTATTATTCATGGGCAATCGGGTTGTTTCCAAGTCTTTGTGGGTGAACAGTACTGCAATAAACCATACATGTGCATGTGTCTTTATAATAGAATTATTTATAATCCTTTGGTTATATACCCAGTAATGGGATTGTTGGGTCAAATAGTATTTGTGGTTATAGATCCTTGAGGAATTACCACAGTTTTCCACAATGGTTGAACTAGTTTGCACTCCCACCAACAGTGTAAAAGTGTTCCCATTTCTCCACATCCCCACCAGCATCTGTTGTTTCCTGACATTTTAATGATCACCATTCTAACCAGCATAAGATGGTATCTCATTCTGGTTTTGATTTAGATTTCTCTCAATAACCAGGGATGATGAGATTTTTTTCATGTTTGTTGATCACATAAATTTCTTCTTTTGAGAAGTGTCTGTTGATTTCCTTTGCCCAATTTTTGATGGGGTTATTATTTTTTATAAATTTAAGTTCCTTGTGGATTCTCGATAGTAGCCCTTTGTCAGATGGATAGATGGCAAAAATTTTCTCCCATTCTGTAGGTTGCCTGTTCACTCTGATGATATTTTCTTTTGCTGTGCAGAAGCTCTTTAGTTTAATTAGATCCCATTTGTTAATTTCGGCTTTTTGTGCCATTGCCTTTGGTGTTTTAGTCATGAAGTATTTGCCCATGCAAATATCCTGAATGGTATTGCCTAGGTTTTGTTCTAGGGTTTTTATGGTCTTAGGTCTTACATTTAAGTCTTTAATCCATCTTGAGTTAATTTTTGTATAAGGTGTAAGGAAGGGGTTCAGTTTCAGTTTTCTGCATATGGTTAGCCAGTTTTCCCAATACCATTAATTAAATAAGAAATCCTTTGCCCATTGCTTGTTTTTGTCATGTTTGTCACAGACCAGATGGCTGTAGATGTGTGGAGTTATTTCTGAGGTCTCTGTTCTGTTCCATTGTTCTATATATCTGTCTTCGTATCAGTACCATGCTGTTTTGGTTATTGCAGCTGTGAGGTATCCTTTGAAGTCAGGTAGCATGATGCCTCCAGCTTTGTTCTATTTGCCTAGGATTCTCTTGGCTATATGGGCTCTTTTTTGGTTCCACATTAAATTTAAAGTGTTTCCTTTTTTTTTTTTTTTTTTTTTTTCCAATTCTGTGAAGTCAATGGTAGCTTGATTGGGATAGCACTGAATCCATAATTTACTTCAGGCAGTATGGCCATTTTCATGATATTGACTCTTTCTATCCATGAGTATGGACTGTTTTTCCATTTGTTTGTGCCCTCTCTTATTTCCTTGAGCAGTGGTTTGTATTTCTTCTTGAAGAGATCCTTAAATAGCCTTTACATTGTATTAGTTACATTATAGAGATGATTTAAAATACACTGGAAGATGTGCATTGGTTATATACAAACATTATGACATTTTATAATAAGACTTTAGCATCTGTGGATTTTGGTATTTGAACAAATACTCTGTGAATACTGAGGGGTGACTACTGTAAAAGCATTTTTTTTTTTTTCATTTTTCTGGCACATAAAAGACAATGATGAAAAAATCCATGATAAAGAAATGATACTTAAAATGCTTTGCATTAAGATATATTAGAGAGATACAACTGAAACTCATTCCACAGAGTTTATTTCTCAAGAAATTTAAATAATTTCTTCTCAATAGGCTATGATGGACATATACTATTTTGTACTGAAAAAAGTGTTCAACATTACAATAAAGGCTTGTCCTTCACTCTGCTGAGAGAGATGTCTTTCTAGTTTCTAAATGCTAATTTCTGTCTAAAGTTGATTTCTGAATAAGATAACGTACTTTAGTACATGTTGGGGCAAAGCAATATGCTAAGAACTCGATTAAGTCTGAAAATAAGAACAGAGTTTTCTATTGGATTGGTCTATTCTCCCAAAATGGAGAATTAAGCTACTTGTATAATGCTCATTGATAATTTGCCTGTAGCTTAATAGGCATTTAACAATACAATAGGAATAATAAAACACATATAATATTATGTAAAATTTATATAAATGTATCCTCTCCTTAAACAATACAGGATGCAGAAGTCCATATTAGATGACATGAAAGCTTCAATTCTAGAGTAACAGGAACTGAATGACAAATAAGGTTTTAAGAAAAGGGTGGCAGTGCTTCATTTCTTATATTTCTACTGAGGGATATTTGAGCTTACTCAGGGAATCTCTTTATTCTTTCAGCTCTACTCTCTTTCCTCCAGAGAAGAGTTAGATATAAAATTGGTAACACTGAGTATGTATGTGTATATACACATATATGAGTGTGTGTGTGTATGTATACATATATATGTTTATATATATTTTAAAACATAGAAAATGCTTCAAATTTACCTCAGTTGACTCAGTCTTCTGTATATTTCCTGCCACATTGATGAGTAGATAGTTAGTGCACTCTTTACCCCACAGAGTAAACATAGTTGTGTCTCAGCCCAGAATCTGCCTGTCAAAACAATCTGAAAGATTGCTTCCTTCTTGTCATTTTATTTTCTGACCTGGCAAGCTTAGAAGCTGGCTGGCAAGTGGGTACCACATCTTTCCCAAAAAGACTCAACAGTCCCAACTTCCCTTCCATATGGGAACCAAGGTCTATTTTGTGTGAAAAGAGAGTGGGCAACTGCAGAAAAACATTGAAAGTTTAAGTTGGGTTTATTGTCTATACTGATTTGCCCATTCCAACTTCACTAATAATAAAGCTATTACAATATTTTAGTCTTTATCTGGCTTCTCATGTTTCTTCTTATCCAACATTGTCCAATAAACATGTCAGAATTGTGGTCTGAATTTATGATTAGTTACTGACATTCTAAATAAAATAATTTGCGGTTACCAGATCTGGACGATGACAGTCACAGGAAATAAAATAACTGGAATTTAAAACAGAAGACAAGTCTCAGAAGCCAGAAATATGCCAGCGTAAGTGAGGCAGTCTAACACTGGAGTGTATAGCTACATTTTCACAGAAAGAGAAAAACCACCTAGAATCAGAACCAAAATACTAGCACAATCCCAGAGCCCAGAGTCTCTTCCAGTCTCCTTTTCCCCAAGTAAAAGCATTTTTCTCTAACAGAATAGATTAGTATTTTGCTTTGTTTAGCATCTAAAGGATACTTCTTGGAATGTGACAATTATAGTAAAATATATCTCACCCTTCTTGGGTTAAACTGCTTTTGTTCAATGGATGCAGGTTATTTATCTTGGCTGTTTATTTTGGCAAAGCTTTCTCAGGTTCAGTAGAAAAGCCAGAAAAGTTTTGAATAATATGAAAATGATGTCTTCAAAACTACTAAAATACAACTAGGGGCGTATTTGCTTAAAAATGATAGCACTGGATAGTTGAAAAAAATACTACTTTTGGAGTTCACAAACAGACTAGAGGATATTAGTCAAATTGCTGCATCTTTGAGCTTCAGTTTTTCCATCTGTCAAACAGATCTAATAATACAGAAAACATGGGATTATGTGAGGATTAAATGAGAAACCTAGTGAAAGCTTCTTGATTATTTATTCAGCGAGATTTATTTGAACTTAAATGTTATTTGAATGATGTTGATGACTCCCATAAAATTTGTGATTCACATTAAGGAAATGTAGAAAATACGTTATGGTTTCATGTATGAATTTGGTTGAATATAACCATTTTTTTAGAAAATTTAAAATATTCTTCACTAGAGAAAATTTTTTGATGTTAAATTACATACCGGGCATTTTAAGTATGGTTCCCTTGGTTTCCACAGAGAATAAATTTTAAAAGAATAAACAATTCCCTGGGTTTTTTATTTAAAGCTTTGTCCTCTGAAGTTCCTTTGATGAATATTGTATTTATAGGCTCTGATGGCAGCCAGTTTAAAATACAAGGTTTCTCTAACTGCCTCTTTCAATTGCTACATTAGAAATGTTCAGAGAACTGGCAGCACAAAATAGCATGATTTGCATTCAATGCAGTATCTGCACAGTTAAACTTCCAAGTCTTAATGAAAGGTCATAAAATTTTACAGTACTGACCAAATAGATTTCCTAGAACACTAAATCCCCCATGAATCCTCCTGTACCACTTTAAACACAAGTTAAAATTGCAAATCATAAATACTGAATGCTTTTTTCCTTAATGTAAGTTCACTATTGTAACCTTGTCTGGCAGAGATGCTCCACTTAAAGGTCTGTAACATTTTCATTATCAGCTCTATCTCTGAGGGGTTGGTAATGCAGCTCTTTCTGTTTGCAATGGGTTGAAAATGCTTATACTGATTTTGTCTTTAAGTCAGTTGCTAGTGTAGCTTTTTCTGGGTCCTCAAAGCAAATGAAGTTTCTTTAGTTTTCAGTTATCTTTTCTATTACTACCCAGTTAAAAATACAAATCTGAACTGAAACATACTTTTCTGTTAATACATTATATCTAGAGCTTTATTCTTCAAACACATTGTGTTGCTTCATTGTGTGTATATATATGCATGTATGTGCATGTATGTATGTATATGTGTATACTTATGAATAAACAGTATTTTCTCAAAGCTTAATATTTTGTGGTAAAAGAAATTTTCAAAGGAAAAGAAAAAGACTCCCATTAAGATGCATGAAATATCTCCACAAATGAAGTTCCCTACTTGATTGGGAAGAGGAGGCTTCTAGTAGTATGAAGTGTGCTTGAAGTGTACAAAACACTAAAATGTTCTATACTGCATTTTCACAAAAGCAGTAGTTTCACTTGCTGATGAGGCTATATAAAATACATTTTTGAATGACATGAAATGTTAATAAGAAATTAGTTTTACTTCTGTGCTATGTTCATGTGTTTGCTAAAATGCATTTAGTCTTAGCAATGTCACAGGATTCCAGGCTGGGTCCTATATCTAAGAAACCTAAACCACTACAGTTACCGAGATATTTTGTGCTATTTATCCACCTATGGACAAATGAAACAGGAGGGAGATGCTGAATGGCCAATGACAGGGCTCACTGGATGGCTGAGTAGTCCCTGATTTCATCTCTGAAGTATTGCATGATTGTGTAAACATATTTGTTATCAGAGACAAAACCCAAAACCCATCGTCCCATTTTCTATGCCTTCTTAAGTTCCTAGAGAAATTCACTAGAATAGAGAAAATAATTTGACTCTCAGAAACTTGTAAGGGTTTACTGACAACCCAGATTCACCCAGCCATGACAGTCAGGCAATGACCTCATCTCATACATAGGAAAAGTAAACCCCAGTATTACAATACATTCTTTCATCATCTTCAATTCCACTAACTGTTGTCACCAGATAACACTCAGGTTAGGAGATTGTTTTTGATGTTGTCCTGTCCAGACACTATTTCATTCTTTGATGTTTAGGGTTTACAATATCACAAAATAAGCCACATATAGAAGACTTAGGGCATCACATCATATACCGTGTATTTTAAGTTGTGTGGATTTAATACATTATATAAAAGTTTATAAAATATTGTATTCTTGATTAATTAACCCTAGGCAAATATTTTGCTAGATTTAAGACAACATAATATAAGTAATTATCTTTGGATAGAAATATGTAGTATTAAATTCAACTTACAGAAACAAATTGATGCCTATTTTAGACACTTTTACTTTGAGAACAAAATGCCAAATTTCTATCAGGGTTGAGCTGTGCAAGATCCAAAGTTTTCTGTTCAGGTCAATTTATGTCAATTATTTTTGAATATCTGATACCATTATTCTTAGGTCTCTAATATGGCAGTCCTCTATAACCTATGTATAATAACGTGTTACACAGGTTTCTGCAAAAATGATTATGTTTTTACCATTAAAAATAATGGCAAAAACTGTAATCACTTTTGCACAAACCTAGTGTGTATATATATGCATATATATACACACACGTGTGTGCATATATATTACACACATATGATACATACACATATATATTTGAACTTGCAACAACAATAAATAGCTCCTGAGCTTCCCTTGGAAGACATTCTGCAATCTGATGCCACTTGAAATCTTTTCCTTCATTTATCAAATAAAAACTTAATTATTCTTTTTATTTCTTTCTTCCGCTGAAATACTTGAAACTCTAATAGATTCTTTCTTATCAATTCAGAGGGAATAGTAACTATGGTACAGAATCAGAAAAGAAGCAATTAGATTCACCAGGGGCTCTTTTAAGAGTTTTATTTACACAATAGGTAAATGTGAAAGGTCCTCATTGGGTCCCTTTAGTCCTATCTCCCTCCAATACTTTTATCACTGGGATGGTAATGCTCTGATCCTGCAATCCACATCTCCAGATTAGGTAACTTATTTCACTGATTTTCTCCATTACCAAGTTGTGCCAGTTCTTAATGCTTTGATCAAGGGCATGCCTATCTCTTTTTTTATACCTGAATTGGAAGTGCTAGACACTTGTGACACTTGTGATCACTCTTGCCTTCACAGTTAGGGTAATATGAATTTTGGCTGGCTGCCCTACCAGACAGGTATGCTCAGCCAAGGATAGAAGTTAGAGATCATTGGGCTAGTATAAAGCGCTTTATGTTCAGGAAGAAGTCTGAACCATGAATACCCATTTTTGTAAGATAAGCTTGGAATCTTTTGAGATTGTAAGAGTGTGAGAGTGTGTGTGTGTGTGTGTGTGTGTGTGTGTGTGATGTGAATATATATGATACGCCTTACTTTTTAAGTTGTAAGCCCATTGTAGATAGGGCATGTAAAAATAAATTAGCTGATTTCACTGACCTTTATTTTCCCTCTACCATCTTTCTTTGGTATTGTTTGTCTCATTACAGAGATCCAGAAGTCTTCCTCTTCCCTACAGCACTAAGACTGTCTTCTTCTGCGAGGTCTTGTATATTTTTGACTAGTAGACTTTTGTTCTAATCTTTATTTTCTGTTCACCCTTACTCTGTAAAATCTGGTCTTAGGTATTTGGTAGAAAAATATAATTTTAAAAAACCATTTTAAAAAGTGTTAATACTTATAATAAAATTAAATATTAATACAGACATATATAACTTAGTAAGTGACAGCTACCAAAAACAAGGCTCAAAATTATAATATACTTAGTTGAGAAAAAGATCATTTTTCAAAGAATAAATAGGAGGAAAAAAGGGTTCTTCTAATCATTTAAGTCAACTAAATGTAATTTGTTTACTTGCATCATTCTGGGAGAATTTTCTTCTCTCCCTGCTAGTTCATCACTTCAACTCAAAATTGAATATTATCTTTATATGTATAGCAAATACATTTTAGAAAGTCAGGACTTTATTCATATGACACCTAAGATAACATTATACACTTCCTAGTGTATGCATACCACAATTTAAGAAACTTTCTTCTATTTATCATGTGGCCTATTGGCCCTCCAGGAAAAACAAGAAAAGGGATTTAAAAGAAGGCATTAGTTACAATACTGTCTGCACACACACACACACACACACACACACACACACACACACACAATTTTATATAACAAAAGAAGAAAGGAAAGATTAGCAGTTAGAAAATTATGTTTATACATTAGAAAAATATCATCAGAGTGTAAAGAGAGAACAAGAAATCAGTACAGAGTAGCATCACAGAGTTAAGTTGGAAGAATGTTCTAAGGTAGTTATGATCAACAGTTCCAACAGATGATTAAAAATGAATGGCATATTTCACTTAATACAATGTCCTCCAGGTTCATCCATATTGTTGCAAATAATGAGGTTTCCTTCTTGTTTAAGGCTTAATAGTATTCTATTGTGCATATAAACCACATTTTTTACTCCATTCATCTGTTGATGGCTATATCTTGGCTCTTAAGAATAATGCTGCAGCCGGGTGCAGTGGCTCATGCCTGTAATCCTAGCACTTTGGGAGGCTGAGATGGGTGGATCATGAGGTCAAGAGATCGAGACTATCCTGGTCAACATGGTGAAACCCCGTCTCTACTAAAAATACAAAAATTAGCTGGGCATGGTGGCGCACGCCTGTAGTTCCAGCTACTCGGGAGGCTGAGGCAAGAGAATTGCTTGAACCCAGGAGATGGAGGTTGCGGTGAGCCGAGATCACGCCATTGCACACCAGCCTGGGTAACAAGAGCAAAACTCCGTCTCAAAAAAAAAAAAAAGAATAATGCTGCAATGAACAAGGAGTGCAGGTATGTTTTTAACATGTTGTTTTTATTTCCTTTGGATAAATGCCCAGTAGTGGGATTTCTGAATCATACAGTAGGCCTATTTTTACTTTTTTGAAAACGGTTTTTATAACGTTTGTACTAATTTGCATTCTCACCAATAGACTGCAAGGGTTCTCTTTTTTTTTTTTTTCGCATTCTCTTCAACCTTTGTTATCTTTTTTCTTTTTAATACATTCTAACAGGTGTAAAGTGATCTCCTTGTGATTTTAATTTGCATATATTTGATGACTGGTAATCTTGTGCATTTTAAAAATATGCTGTTGGCTACTTGTGTGTCTTCTCTCGAACAGTATCTATTTAGGTTCCTTGTCCATCTTTTAATCAGGCTGTTTCTTTCCTTACAATTGAGTTGTTTCAATTCCTTATATATTTTGGACATTAACTTCTTATAAGATATATGGTTTGCAAATATTTTCTCCCATAACATAGGTTGTCTCTTCACTCTGTTAGTTGTTTCCTTGACTATACAGAACCTTTTTAGTTTGACGTAGTCTACCTTGTCTATCTTTGTTTTTGCAACCTGTGCTTTGGTGGGTTTATATCCAAAAAATTATCACCCAAATCAACATCTTATATTGAAGATGTGTTAAATAATTACTTTACTATATGCTATTTCATTTACATTATGCTATATCAAATTAAGCAGGCACAGAAAAAGATTATAAATCTCATGATCTCACTTACAAGAGGAATTTTAAAACATTTTACTCACAGTAGAGAGTAGAATGGCTACAAGGGACTAAAGGGAGGGAAGGGGAGATTAAAGAGATTTTGGTCAAAGCATATAATATTTTAGTTAGATAGGAAACATAAGTTCAAGAGATCTATTGTGCAACATAGTGCTATAGTTTAATAACAAATCTATTATATACTTGAAAATTGCTAAGAGTAGATATTAAGTATCCTCATCACAAAATATGGTAATATGTGAAGTAATGCATGTTAATTAGCATGGTTTAGCCATTCTGCAATGTATATGTATTTCAAAACAATATATTGTGCATGATAAATGCATACAACTTTTATTTATAAATTAAACAGATAAATGAATTTTTTAAAAAAAATAAATAGCATTTTGTAGTGTTTAATACTACAAATTGACTTCAAACTAAGAACACAGGCTGACAAAAAAGTATGAGACTGAAAAGGTGAGCTACTCGATTTGTTGATTAATTAATCATTGGCAATCCTTTGAATCCTAGCATTAAGGGGAATAATGTACTAGTGGACCCTGGGTTAAAGTAGGCAAGAGTTGTATGTCACTTTACTACTAATAAAAGAGGAGAATAACAGCAGTTTAGATCACTGCCATTCTCAAGGATACATGCATTTTTGAAGACGCAGTTTCAAGGGTCTGCCAAAAGTATGTTTGATTGATGGACTTCAATACTGTCAGTTTTCAAATTTCATTTAATGTGCAACTTCTAAGTTACTATGTTGTTTGTTATCATTAATCCCTATCAATGTGCTGGTATCGAACTCCTGACCTCAGGTTATTCACCCTCTCGGCCTCCCAAAGTACTGGGATTACAGGCATAAGCTACTGCTTCCAGCCTGGATGTGTCTTTTATAGATCTTACGTCTATGTTACATATGTTATAATGTTTTAGTATATATTCAATATTTAATAAAAAATAAGAAAATCAACAAGGCCTCTGTTTTCTTAAGCGGTAAGGCATAACCGAAGGCAGCCAATGTTTTTAGATATGAAAGATTTGAAGATTTGAATCTTCTTTCAATGCCCTAATCATACACAGTAAATTCATTTTATGTTTTGAACACACTAGATGACTTTGGATAAAACATTTGCTTGATGATAGATGCTTCCTTTACTTTGTCTGTAAAACAAACGTTTGAACTAGATGACCTTTATATTCCTCACAGTAATAACATACTTTGCTCTTCTGATATACTTGATTCTGAACTTGTACAGCTGTCATAAAGAGAAACTTAAGAATTGGACAACAGCATTATGAAAATATATTTTGAATGTTTTTGAATATTATTATGTTCTTACCTTTCTATCTTTAGACTCCAATTACTGAAATGTTTCAGACATCATATTTTTCTTACCCCATTTCTGTTTTTATGTTGATGTAGTGAGCTTTTCTAAAATATGAGTTTTTTCAAAAGCAGATAGAAAACTACAGAATCTATGCATGTAATAGGATTACATTTGTACCCCATAATTTTTATTTGTTAGTTTGCTTGAGATAGGGTCTTACTCTGTCACACAAGCTGGAATGTAGTGGCATGATCATGGCTCACTGAAGCCTCAACCTTTCAGGCTCAAGTGATCCTTCCACCTCAGCCTCCCAAGTAGCTGAGACCACATGTGTGTACAACCAGACATGGCTAATTTTTTAATTTTCTGTAGAGAGAAAGTCTCACCCTGTTGCCCAGGTTGGTCTTGAACTCCAGGGTTCAAGCCATCCTCTTGCTTTGGCCTCCCAAAGCACTGCAATTAGGAGGAATGAGCTGCTGCTCCTGGCTTCATAAATTTACACACACACAAAAGAGAAAAACTTAACCATTCAGGAAACAAGACATTACATGGAATTGTCTAAGTGTTCTTCACATTCCCCTATAAATTAGAAAACAATTAACAATAAGTAAATATTTGTGTGTGTGTGTGTGTGTGTGTGTGTGTGTGTGTGTGTGTGTGTGTAACGGAGTCTGGCTAAGTTGCCAGGTTGGAATGCAATGGCACAATCTTGGCTCACTGCAACCTCTGCCACCCTAGTTGAAGTGATTCTCCTGCCTCAGCCTCCTGAGTAGCTGGAATTACAGATGTCAACCACCACACCTTGCTAAGTTTTTGTATTTTTGGTAGAGATGGGCGTTGGGAGAAGATCTTGACGTTTATGTGATGGAATGTATATTGTTTGCTGAGAAGCAATGGCAAGGAACACTGAGCCATCCCCAGGCAGAAACTGCTAAAATCAGCAAGCAATATGTACCAGTCACGCACTAGTTAAACCAGTTCCCAAAACACAGGATATATGACCTTATTGTCATTGCTGACTCACAAAGAGTGCTTTCTAGCTTATTTCTATTTTAGAAGTGAACAGGCACTATCTGTGTGTTTAGTCTTTTTTCTATGAAGAAACACTAAGCACCTGCTTATTAAAAATAATCTCTTGTTCACAAAGAAAAAATAGATAGGTCAGAGTCTGCTCTGGGCTTTCAGCTGGGAAATGCTGTCAGTCCCCTTAAATCCCACTCTAATCCCACTTTTGCACTCTATCTTTGTTTATGTTTCTTAATTCCTTCAGGGTCACCTGGGTTGGTGTCTCTACGACTGAGCTTGTCTCGGAAGACAGGGTTTCACTATGTTGTCCAGACTGGTCTCAAACTCCTGATTTTGTGATCTACCCATGTTGGCCTCCCAGAATGCTGGGATTACAGGTGTGAGCCACCATGTCCAGTAGTAAATAATTTTTTAGAAAAAAAATATTTATGGAAATAAATATACTGAGAAACAGAAAATAATATTTAACCTATGTTCCTTATACTCTGGACATTCTGTAAGAAATTTTTTAATAGAAAAGATACAATATTTACAAAATATACGATTCTTGCTCTGTAGTTATAGTGGTACTCTAAATCTGTGAAAACCACAATTGGAAAACTGACTTAATGGAGAAGTATCTTTGTTTAAATTTGCAGAGAAAACTATATCATTATAGTATACTATTCCATAATTAGTATTAACATAATTAGTATACATTAACAATATTTCAGAGTAAGGAAGTCATTTTTCAATAGTGCCAACTGATTCACACCAAGAAGTTTAAGTGACTTATTCAGTACTTGGCAGTAGAAGAGTTGAAATTTTACTCAGATGATTCCTTTCCCATTAGTTTACATTAGAGTTTTCAGAGATATATTTAAAATTAATACATTTTAATTGGATTGTAAACTTCCTGCAGGCATATGTTGTTAGTTGTATTGCTCACTTTTGTTTATGTGTTTGATGTATTCTAGAAAAGTCACGTAGCTGTGAAAACAGCAGATAGGTGAGGCTCAATAAAGCTTGATAGATTATGTTTCCACCACCTCCCTTGCTTGACATCTGCCTTTATCCTAATTGTGCTATCCTACCTGTACCAATAATACAAATAAATTAATAATATTCAACATCTCAAACTTGATTTCACACTTCTTAGTGAGTTCTGTGAAATTTCCATGCTTCATCATTTACATCTACTCACAAAAAGTATGTGTGAAATAACTGTGAAGGCACAGAAGCAAAATATGAAGAAGTAATAATTCATCTGTAAAAAATTCTGTATATGGTATGTGAGCACTGACAGAACTTTTTTCTTGGCATTCAATTCCAACACTATAGAATTCTGCATCTGTCTAAGAAACAGGAAAATGAGTATTACAGGGCTGCCAAAACAAGGTGACACTGTAATTATCAGGACTTTTTAAACTTCCCCATATTTTTCCATATACTGACAATGACTTATGCATAGTATAATCATGTCTTATCCAGTGAATTATATGTTTTTCCCCTTTTAACTAAGCTTTTTAAGCAGTCCTTTGTTAAACTTCAGCTTCAAAATAATTTTTAAATTTTATAATTTTTCACTTTTTATATATCCTTACACTTAACTCACTGATAAATACTAAGTATGCAGCAATAGATACAGTCTCCAAAAAAAGAAACAAAATTGACATTATTATTTATGAGCTTTTCTGTTATACAATTCATACTCCTCTCAATAAAACAAGCACTCACTTTTCCATATGCTGCATTTCTGTTATCTGTAAGAATGATATCTTACTTCAGGTACATTTATTGAACACTACTGTCAAAAAGAAAAGACTGAAAGCTTAATTCTAATTATTAATACAAATATTCTGCGTTCAATGTGTATTAAAGGAATTTGAATTCATCAAGAACTAATCACATTTTATTCTGTATTTTTTATTCTTGTTATGGTCAGCACATACGAAGCAGTTAAGGTGTATGATAATCAAAGAACTGTTAGTGGTTGAATAAATTTAATACTCTTGCTTCATCAGCGCAGCATATTAGAAAGTCCCCTGGCATATTTAGCTTGATTGGTTAAGATATTACATAGGATTTCTGACATTACAGATTTCAAATACAATAGAGGCAGAGTGAGGAACTGCTTTCATTCATCTCTTACATGACATGAAAATTGGCATAAAAATAACTTTCTTTTCAAAAACAAACACAAATAAATGAAACTATAATCCAATCTTCATCATATTAATGGAAAAATAAATAAATATTCCTTTTCTTTTATAAGAAGGGATAACCATAAATATCTTGGTATACTTGGGACCTCAAAAATAATCCAGTGATGTAATACAAGAAGTAGACAGCTTTCTCAGCAACCTCATATTTTTTAAAATCCAGCATATTCTAAATATTAGGTGGGCTATGATGGTCTAATGTAATATGTATTTAGCAACACATTATCTACCTCCATATCTCTTTGTAGAGTTATATAAATTCATGTATTCATTTCTACTTTCTAGTCTTCCTATCAAAATATTTATATTCTATAAACTTCCATTGCTAATGCACACACAGACAAGTTTTACAAGAATTTTTGTTATGTTAAAGTTAAGAGATCTAAACACAAAACAATAACAGAACCAAAAATAGAAAATACTTATTCTTACATATATAAATTTCTCAAAACTTTCATTTATATAGTTTATATATGCTATTATTCCTTCTGGATTAGAATTATTTTGGAACAATGTATTTTACTTATTTGATTCCCAGAGTTTAATATGATATGATATATGAGACATAGTAACAAAACAGAAGACTTTTCTTTTTAAAATTATATTCAGAAACAACTATTTCATTTTTTGTCTCACTCTAATTTCCCCCCATATGCCCTGCTCCCTATTCTTTGATTAAATTAAAATAAGATATGGAAAATAATTCATATAATTCTATCTTCAGATCAGAACCAACAAACTGGCATTTGATGCGCTTTCTTCAGTGGAAGACACGGCAATTAAACAATTATTAGTCAAACTATACATGAACACAAATACCAAGAGTAGAACATGACTTCCAATCAAGTCTTAAGTATACTCTATGGGAATATAATGCCAAAATAAGTAATTGGTAGTTATTACCAATTAGTAAAGCAAACGTAGATGAATCAAAATATTTTTCCACTTACCTAAACTTAGTGGCTTACAATAAATGCTGAATTACAAACTGTTTAAAACTAAACCAACACAAACATTAAGAGAGCAACATACTTGATGTTTAAGAAACTTGGGGAGAGAGAGGAATAAATAAAGTGAGCATATACTTTTTGTTGGTGGAATGGCATCAGCATTTTGAATGTATATTGTATCCACAATTCTTTATAGGGAATTTCATAGGTGAAACCTTTTTTCTTATATCTAGAGGTTTATCTAGCTGACTCACACGTTCCTTAGGTAAATATAAAGGTATTGCATAGCTATTGAAGTGTCTGCTACCAAGTGGTATTAAACTACTATATTTAAATGTGATATTTAATACCTTAATCTTAAAAAGACAATCAGTGAAAATTAAGTTTAATAATGTATAATCTGAGCAGCTAATTATACTGAGAATTTAGAAGTGCAGGCTTAAACGTGTATGTGATATTCATCTGACACCTCAGGAATAGCTAATTAGATCACTCATAATTCCCTAGGAAATAAGTAAAGGGCACAGGAGAATGGATATAGCTTTGGTTCAAACATGATTTTATTACAGTCTGGACATTTAAAAGTACTTAAAATGATGTAGAAAGGCAACTGGAAGTCATTTGACTCTTCCTCTCTAATTAAACCTGCCCGATATGGATTAGTGATCCATGAAATAGGGACAAGTTTAGTCCTTCTAATATTAGGAATCTTGACCATTTAATTGGTCCCCAGCATCTTGTTAATGGTGCTGTTTTCCAAAAGATCATGCCTTCTTACCAGGTGACAGTGATTTTTTAAAAAATTTTGGTTGTGTATTATACTGTATAAATGCTGTGTATTACTTTTTAAATCAAGACTGATTCTCCCATAATTAAGAATTTTCAAGATATACCAATCTTTGTGTTTTCTGTCTACAAAATTTCAATGAGCACTGGCCACAATGCACAGTAACAGAATGACCTTATAAAATGCTCAGTGTCCTCAGACTGAGCAGAGAAATTATAGGATGGTGAATCATTAAAACTTTGCATGAAGTTGAATGGGGTCTGAACCTTGGTTACCAATTCATTAAATGTTTGACTTTGGACAATTCACGGATGGATCCTGCTTAGTCATAGCTTCCTCATTTATCCAAAGTAAAGAATAATAGTTACCTCATATGGTTGTTGTGTAGATTGGGGAATATTGGTAAAATATTTGGCCTATTATACTATAGCTGGCATTTAAATTGCTCTATTGATGGGTAATGCATTTTATTGCTAATTTTTGTAATATATTTCACTGTTAGCAAAGGAATAATAAACGATTGGAGGACAGTTAGTAGCAGAAGGTGGCAACACAGGGACTTTAATCCAGTTAGTCCTGGTATTAACTAAGCACTATACTGTATACTCTTACCTGGATCTATGGCACCAGGTTTCAATGAGGCTACTCTGGGCTGCACTTCCCTCCGAAGTTGTGACCTGTTACTCTGGAGTGGCTCCCTTTCACTGCCATGGTGGCTGAAAATCCTCTTCTCTGCTGCTTCTAGCTGCCAGCCAAGTGTTCTAAAGAAAGAGAAAGCTTTTATCCACCTTGAAAGAAAGCAATTTTTTTTCTCTTATAGGTATTAGCAAAGATAACTACTCATATATAAATCCTCACATTTTCTTGCTTACATTTTCATTGATAATGTTCTTAAATTCTGGATTCAAGAATATACACATTTTGAATGTTAATGAATGCTGGCAAATTATATTCTGAAAAGGCAATGCCAAATCTTACTATCACCAATAATAAATGAAAGGGCCTATTTCACTACATATTCACTAAAAATTGGATATTCTTAAAGTTTTTTAAAATTCTTCATCAATTGTATGGGTTTAAAAATGTGTTATTATAATTCACAACGAGGCTGAAAATCTTAAGTTTATTGGACACTTTCTCTTTTCTAAATTAATACATAAAAGTTAACGTATGTGACATACATTACAGAATAATTGGCATGTGTCTGGTCCTATGCTAAGATTTTATTGACAGCCTACTGGGTATTCAAAAATTTGGGGTATGGTATGTTGTATTTTTACCTCTATTTGATAATTTACAGAAAATGTCTATAGTACCCTCCAAGTCATGCAACCAGCAAGAGTTGAAGCTAAGCACAAATTCATATTTATAATCCAGCTACATAAATAATTCCACTTTCCAAGCTCTAATCACGTTTATGTCGCTTATCTATTTTCTTATGTGGCTTTTGTTCTTGATTTATTAATGCAAAAGGAATTTTTTTATAGAAACAAAACAGCATTTGTTTTATTTAAATACTAGGCTTAAACCTGTGTGTAAAACAAGCAAGCCTAATAACAGCACCATAGTTAGACTAGCCTGCATTTCCAAACCATGATTTCACAATGTATTAAGCAAACAAGGGTTCAAATGTCTCTCAAATCACATCTACCTGGTGTGATCTTTTTTATGCACACAGCTAATGAGTTCCATTCAGAACAGCAGAAAATCTTTTAGTAGCAGCTTTAAAGATGAGCTCATGAATTCAGTTTAAATTTCACCAATTAAATTAGGTCAAATGGAAGGAACTCAAATGAGTATTGCCCAATCAGAGCCCATTATTTGTAAGTGATCAGTAACCTTAAAACTACACTTAGACCTAATTAATGAAAACCTGCATATAACTAAGTAAAAAGATTAATTTCCATTTATCAGCCTCTCAATCCCAGGTTTTCAAAGAAAAACCTATCGAAGGAATACTTACCAAAATCACATAGGAAAATTAAAACCTGCATAGTTTATGAATCCGATTTTTTCCACTACAACCAGTTTGCATATAGTTACACATCAGTTCATTCTGTATATACTCTAGACTGACTAGAACAAAGTTTAGCATGGAAAAGCTTTAAGAAACAGATTCCTAATTAAAGAAGTTACAGAGTTCAAAAGGGTATGAAAAAAAGTAATGTAAATTGGAGACTCCTCTTCTGTTTCAAAGAAACAGACTTTCTGTAAAAAATACACAATTTTTACAAATACATTTACAATTTATTTGTCTTAAAAACTGAGAATAGCCATATTCAAAAGTAATTACTGAGCCTTCCGTCAAGTATTCTTGGCCATAAACTAGGCTAATAAACCAAGAATCATGGAAACCAACCCAAAGTATAACAAGTATAAAAGTCCTGAACATTTGAACTTTCTATTTCAAGAAGTATACTAGGAACGCTAACTATAGAGAGGAAAAGCTTCCCTTGTACAGTACTGAGGCTTACAGTCATAGTTCTACTACTTGCAGCTTTTACACAGGTCACTGGCATTGTTAGTGCTTCTCTTAACGCTACAAAAAATTAATGAATTCGACGGGTATATTTAATCAATTCTATGACTTGCCTGGCTACTGGCCACTCTCCTGTTCTCGACAAGGAAATTAAGTCTTTCCGAACCCTACCATCTTCACTAAATCTAAAAGTCCTCCTCCATAGCCTCCCAAAGTTTGCTTCTTGCTGAAACTGATCTTCGCTTCTTTCAGACACTGCCTCTTCAATCAAGGGGGAGCTGTTTTCCCAGGTATTTATTATTGTCAGCCATAATGCGTGCCACCTGGCTAGGTTGCCAGAGCGCAACTCTTGGAAGTCACAGCTTGGAGTCCAGCTGATGTCACAGATGTTACCTGGTTTTAGTGGTGGTGGTTGGTTAAAAGTCAACTATTGCACTTACAAGGCTACCTTATTAGATACGCCAAATCAGCTCCTACTCCAGCAACACCTGCAAAAGCCAGCAGCCCATTTCTGATGCCACCTTCTAGGTCAGGCGTCCCGAAACTGCGGCCCCCCGAGGCCATGTATCCGCCCCCCGCCGCACGTGAGGAAGGGGCACCTCTTTCACTGGGGGTCAGTGAGAGGCGCACAGGATGTGGCGGCCCTCCAACGGTCTGAGGGACAGTGAACTGGGCCCCAGTGTAAGAAGTCTGGGGACGCCGCTGTAGGCCCTCTACATGGAAGAACTTCACAAACCCATCCCAGCCTATTTGCTTAACTAGCCAGTCCCGTTTTGTCCTAACGAGAACACCTGATACTTTGCGCTAATGGTTTGATGCAGCTTTCTTGGTTTACGGTCTTCAAGTGTGTGGCCACAAAGGCACCAAAAGAAACGAGAGTCACCATCCTACCCCAGTTTGTTACGCCGTCGCTGAAGACACGGACCTCACTCGAGACAAACATGTGACGCCGTCTTCGTGTTTCACGTCCAGTTTCCGAAGCGTGCCTCGGAAGGCCATCTCGGGGTGGCGGGGCGCGCCTTGCCCAGCCCGTCGTCAAGTCTCCAGCGCCGTCCTGTCGGCGGCCCCGACCTGCCCACTGGCTTTGTGTCCTCGGTGCCAGTCGCCTGCTGCCCAAGGTACCGAGAGACAGTCTCCAGCGACTGCCGGTACCGCTCGTCCCACTCGGACCCGTACGTCCTGGAGCCGTTACCAGCCTCCCCGACCAGCTCCAGCGGGGGCAGGACAGCCGGCCGCTCCCCGAGAGGCTCCGGCTCGTACTCGTCCAGCTCTTCTTCAGGCGACATGACGGCGTCAGCGGCCGGGGCTTCTTCCATCGCCTCAAGCGGCAAGGCGGCGGTGAGGCTTCCATTTCCTGACGCGCGGCGCGGCGAGCGGGCACGAAGAGCGGCGGCCTGGAAGGCGTCGCAGTGACGTCAGGACCTCGGCGCCAACGGACGGCGGCCCCGCGGCCTTCCGGGCGTCAAGCGTGAGAGCAGCACGGGCTGGCGCCGGAGCTTCCACCAATCACCGCGCCGGCCTCCCGTCCCCTCTCCTCTCGCTGGGGCGAGGCCGCCTTCTCCGTGGCCAAAAGCCGCGGTCCGGGAGGGTTGGCGTCGCGGCTGCCGGCCCCTCGGCAGCAGAGGCTCAGTCTGATTTCCGCTTTGGAAGCCAGACATCGCCAGTCACCACTGCCGCCTGGCTGAGAAACTGGGGAAGACCCTGACGCCTTACTGGGAGAAAGCTGAAGTGAGAAATGCGTTTGTTTATTTAACAAAAGGAAAGTTACATAAGAGCATTTTAGTTGAAGTTTTCCCAGCAGTCATTAAGTCCATTGGCGGGAACCAACAGAGATGACATATATTGGGAATCAAATCAACTCTCTAGGTGGGCCAGCAGGAAATCAGAAAATGAGAACTGCAGTCATACCTCATGCGGGCCTTCTTCCCTATTCTTTAGGAATGCTGGAGGAGCGCCAGAAACCTGCCTCATCCTAGACCCCAGTTCTCAGCATCCAGGCATGACGATCCCTTTGGAGCCTTCGGGACTAATCACAATGTCTTTTATTGGTGCTTGAATCTGCTACAACAAAGTCAAAGATGATACACCATAAATTTAAAAATAACTAAGAGTAAATTTCACGTCTTGCTAGAAATAATGGTAGGTAGGCAACGTAATAGATATGTTGATTACTTTGATTCAATTATCCCACATTGTATACACGTATTAAAACATTACATTATCCATGTATTAAAACATGACATTGTACCCCATAAATATATACAATTATTTGTCAATTTTTTTATTATACTTTAAGTTCTGGGGTACATGTGCAGAACGTGCAGGTTTGTTACATAGGTGTACACGTGCCGTGGTGGTTTGCTGCACTCATCACTCCATCATCTACATTACGTATTTCTGCTAATGCTATGCCTCCCCTAGCCCCCTACCCCGCAACAGGCCCCAGTGTGTGATGTTCCCCTCCCTATGTCCATGTGTTTTTATTATTCAACTCCGATTTATGAGTCAGAACATGCAGTGTTTGATTTTCTGTTCTTGTGTTAGTTGCTGAGTATGATGGTTTCCAACTTCATCATGTCCCAGCAAAGGACATGAACTTATCCTTTTTATGGCTGCATAGTATTCCATGGTGTATATGTGCCACATTTTCTTTATCCAGTCTATCATTGATGGGCATTTGTCAAAAAAATTCTTAAACCCCACATTCCTAGCTTACCAACTATCCCCAATTCCTTACTTCATCCTTCCAGAGTTCATAAAATTCTTCCACTCTGTATTCACAACTTCAATTTATTATCAGTAAAACCTACTGTTCTTGAGCTATTTCTGAAAATTCCTGTTACTGTTTTGCTCTTGAGAAAAGCTGACTATGCAGTAAGTATAAAGTGTTTTCTGCATCTTCTCAACTGGTAGCTTTTTTCTCTCCATAAGCCTTTCATTCCTGGGCTGGAAGGAAGAAGATACCTTTGATCCTCATTTTTGCTTTTGGACTATCCTCCTTCTATAACACCCTCTATATTTGTATCTCATATCATTATATTATATGACCCACTAACCCTCATATCAGAGGTCCCTTTGGTCAACCCCAGGTCCCTTTGCCCTCTATTCTCAATGATGACCTATTTTTCATAATGACTTTTTCTAATATTACATGTATCTGAATTCTTAGCAATTTCACCATATATACAATAGTCTTTTAACATATCAGCCTTTAAATTCTTAAACTCTTCCCATGAGAGATCTTACCTTCCACTCTATCAGGTAGAACTGCAACATTTTCATAATCTTAATTTAATGCATTATCTTTCAGAAGACCACATAATTCATACCAGCTCACTTTTAGCCAGCACCTGATGCAATCTAATAACCTCCGATCTATTAAGCAAAACACGTTTTCGTTGTTTTCCACTCACTCGATGTCCCTACTTCCTTCCTTGCCCGGATTATTCTATGGTGAATCATTATAATCATTTGTGTGCCTACTCTCTCAATTATCCTGTACCCTTATCTCACTTCCTTACATTTGTTTGATAATGAAAATTCACCAATTTAGTTATATCGACACTCTACCTCCCTGCTCCTTGCCTCTTTTAGCCAATAACCTTAGTTTTCATTGCATTGAGCTATGAAATCATCAGCCTCTCATTCCCCTGTAGAACTGACTACCAACCTCCCCTTATCTAACCATAGTCCAGATTCTCTACTTCGGAACAACTAATATTTTGAGCTAGATAATTCTTCATTGTGGGAACTGTGGGATGTCCAGATAATTCTTTGTTGTGGGACCTGTAGGATGTCCATTTCTGATCTGTATACACTAAATGCCAGTAGAAACTGCCTCCCAATTGTGGCCATCAAACATGTCTCCAGGCTTTGCCAGCTATTTTTGGCAAGGGAAAATTCACAGATGAATGTTCTGTAGTCCTAACTGAAACCAATTACTTCATTTGCTCTCTCATCTTTTATTTTCTTCTTTCTCCTATATCATTTATTTTTCCGCACATCTTCATAAGCATACAAATGTGTTTAACTGTCCCATTTGTTAAAAAAAAAAAAGCAGAAAAAATTCTCTTTATCTCATTTCCCTCTCTATCTCCTTTCCTATGTTTTGTTCTGCCATGAAGCTTAAAAATATAGAGAGAGAAGAAACAAAAAACTACCTATTAGCTTTAGTAAGCATATGAAAGAAAGCCAATGTTTCAGAAGAACTGACTCACAGGAGTTTTTTTTTTAAAGCCATGTTTACTGTCCAAAATTGGTAACAAACATTTCAGTTGGGATAATATTTGAGTATTTGATTAATAGACCATATTTTCATTTTTTTAATTAGAAAAATACCTAAGTTGTTTATATTTTAATGGCTTTTCTCAGTATGAAATATTTTCAGTATCTCTGCTTTTCATGTCTTAGAATGTAAATCTTTTTTTTTCTTTTTTTTTTAAATTTTACTTTAAGTTCTGTGATACTTGTACAGATCTTGCAGGATTGTTGCATAGGTACACACATGCCATGGTGGTTTGGTGTCTCCATTACCCCTTCATGTACATCAGGCATTTCTCCCAGTGTTATCCCTCCCCAACCTCCCTGATCCCTGCTGTCCCTCCCCTAGTCTCCCACCACCAGCAGACCCCAGTGTGTGATGTTCCCTTCTCTGTGCCCATGTGTTCTCATTGTTTAACACCTGCCTGTGAGTAGCAACATGCAGTGTTTGGTCTTCTCTTCTTGTGTCAGTTTGTTGAGAATGATAGCTTCCCAGATTCATCCATTTCCTTACAAAGGACACGAACTCATCATCTTTTTATGGTTGCATAGTATTCCATGGTGTATATGTGCCACATTTTCTTTGTCCAGTCTATCATTGATAGGCATTTGGGTTGTTTCCACGTCTTTGCTATTGTAAACAGTGCCACAATGAACATACATGTGCATGTGTCTTTATACTAGAACAATTTATAATCCTTTGAACTAATTTATACTCCAGCAGCAGTGTAAAAGTGTTTCTGTTTCTCCACATCCTCTCCAGCATCTGTTTTCTCCAGATTATGTAATGATTGTCATTCTAACTGGCCTAAGATGTGGTTTTGATTGATGACTGGTGATGATGAGCACTTTTTGTATGTTTTTTGGCCTCATAAATGTCTTCTTTTGAAAAGTGTCCATATCTTTTGCCCACTTTTGAATGTGTTTGTTTTTTTCTTATAAATCTGCTTTAGTTCTTTGTAGATTCCGGATATTAGCCCTTTGTCAGATGGGTAGCTTGCAAAAATTTTTTCTCATTCTATTGTTTGCCAGTTGACGCTAATGATTGTTTCTTCTGCTGTGCAGAAACTCTTAAGTTTAATTAGATCCATTTGTCTATTTTGGCTTCTGTTGCCATTGCTTTTGGTGTTTTAGTCATGAAGTCCTTGCCTATGCCTATGTCCTGAATGATATTGCCTAGGTTTTCCTCTAGGGTTTTTATGGTGTTAGGTCTTAAGTCTTTAATCTGTCTGGAGTTAATTTTAGTGTAAGGTGTAAAGAAGGGGTCCAGTTTCAGCTTTCTGCATATGGCTAGCCAGTTTTCTGAACACCATTTCTTAAACAGAGAATCCCTTCACCATTGCTTGTTTTTGTCAGGATTGTCAAAGATCAGATGGTTATAGATGTTTGGTGTTACTTCCAAGATCTCTGTCCTGTTCCAATAGTGTATATCTCTGTTTTGGTACCAGTATCATTCTGTTTTGATTACTGTAGCCTTGTACTATAGTTTGAAGTCAGATAGCATGATGCCTCTACTTTTGTTCTTTTTGCTTAGGATTGTCTTGGCTATGTGAGCTGTCTTTTGGTTCTGTATGAAGCTTAAAGTGTTTTTTTCCAGTTCTGTGAAGAAGATCAATGGTAGCTTGATAGGGATAGAGCTAAGTCTATAAATTACTTTGGGCAGTATGGCCATTTTCACCATATTGATTCTTCCTAACCATGAGCATGGAATGTGTCTCCATCTGTTTGTATTTGCTCTTATTTCCTCAAGCAGTGGTTTATAATTCTCCTTGAAGAAGTCCTTTACCCACAGCCAATATCATTCTGAACAGGCACAATCTGGAAGTATTCTTTTTGAAAACTGGCACTATACAAGGATGCCTCGTCTCAGCACTCCTATTTGATATAGTATTGGAAGTTCTAGCCAGAGCAATCAGGTAAGAAAAAGAAATAAAGCATATTCAGTTAGGAAAAGAGAAAGTCAAATAATCTCTATTTGCAGATGGCATGATTGTATATTTAGAAGTCTCCATCATCTCTGCCCAAAATCTCTTTGAGCTGATAAGCAATTTCAGCAGTCTCAGGATACATAATCAATGTGCAAAAATCACAAGCATTCCTATATACAAATAACAGACAGAGAAGCAAATCATGAGCAAACTCACATTCGCAATTGCTACAAAGAGAATAAATACCTCAGAATACAACTAACAAAGGAATGTAATGCTTTTAGAAATGAAACACCTTTCCATGATATATTGTGGGCTAACTTTGTCATAATGTCTAAGGCTGAGGGAAAGTTGCTAGATTTTCTTCTTAATTACACAAGTTCTTTAAGAATTGTTTCTACTTACAGTATCTAATGTGTCTCCTTTCTTAGATTCATTGTAATTTTTTTTTTTTTTTTTTTTTTTTTGAGACAGACTCTCACTCTGTCACCAGACTGGAGTGCAGTGGTACAATCTTGGCTCACTGCAATCTCTGTCTCCCGGGTTCAAGGAATTCCCCTGCCTGAGACTCCCGAGTAGCTGGGACTACAGGCACACACTACCATGCTTGGCTACTTTTTTGTATTTTAGTAGAGACAGGGTTTCACCATGTTGACCAGGATGGTCCTAATCTCTTGACCTCCTGATCCACCCACCTTGGCCTTCCAAGGTCCTGGGATTATAGGCATGAGTCACTGTTCCTGGCGCTGGCCACAATCTGGTTTTTGATTGTACCAATACACATAAACTGTTTTTGTTAGTCACAGATGACACCCATATGGCTACGTTCAATTGTCAGTTCTTAGTTTTCTTCCTGCTATGCTTATTAGCAGAATGGGCACAGTTGATTCTCTGATACATTTCTTTGCACATCTTCCGTTGTACTGCATTCACTAAATTTTTATTTCTATTTTATTGACTGGTTTCAGGAAATTTTCTTTAAAGTCTGTTCTCATTTTTCTGTCTCTTGAATATAAGACAACTTCAGGGCTTACCTCTTGCTCTTTTTCTCTTTTCTATCTATACTCACAATTATGGTGGTCTTACTTAGCCTAAATAATTTAAATATCAGTTATAGGCATTAACCCCCAAATGCATTTCTCTAGCACAGATCTCTTTTATAGCCTCCAGATGTGTTCTCTACTTGAACTGCTACATCTAATGCATTCCTTGAACTTACCATGTCCAAAACCAAACACTTGATTTTTCAACACTCCACCTATAGTCTTCCTAATCTCAATTACTGATACCTCTCTTCTCCAAATTATTAAAAGGAAAAAAAAAACTGTAGTCAACTTTGATACCTCTCCTTCCAATATATCAGGTATCACTCTCAAAATATTTGCAGAAACCAACCACATATTTCCACCTCCATTATTATTACCTGCTTTGAGCTACAATTACCAATTACCTGAAATATATCAAGTTATCTATTACTGTGATAGATTGCATTATTGTTTCTAATCCATTCGTACATTCACTGATCTTTCCTCTGAGAGTATTATTCAGAGTTGTTTATTTTATTTTGACTCGTATTCAGGACCAGCTTCATGAGTGTGCCACCTTCACTCAGTTTAATGCTATGTTATTGCCACCTTGAAATTCTTAATGGTTTTTGAACAAGGGATAATGCATTTTAATTTTGCATTGGGCTTCTCAAATTATGTAGTGAATCCTGTTTGTGGTGCCGCTTTTCGAAGAAGAGTCTAATAAAATCCATGGGTATGCCAGGTACCATTTCCTGGGATCATCTTAAACAAATTATGTAGTGCCACCATTTATTTTCTTTTACTATAAGAATAATATGCTAAAGACATGAGCTGCCCCTTTATCCTGAATCTAAATTGAAGGAGACTCAGGATACTGAGCCATAGCTAATCCCAGCCAACAGCTAAGTTGAATGATCAATGTATCTTTGTTATATAAGCACTGAGATTTTGGAGCTTGACTATCTCAGCATAAGCTAGTTAATGCTGACTAATATAAAAATTTCCCTGCTTCACCCTTGCCCTATAGAGTTTGTTCTAAACACATTAGTCAAAGTGATCTAGTAACGGTGAGGTTAAATCATATATTTCTTTGCTGAAAACTAGGCAATGACTACTCATTTCATGTAAATGAAGAGCCAAAGTTCCTGAAATGGCAAGGATGATTTTCTTCCCCCAGACCCTTTACTTCTTTGACTTCATCTCTTGCTGTGCTCCCACATTCTCACTGCAGGCCAGACATATTACCTTCCTTGCTGTCCCTTGAAACTGTCATGTAACTTCCAATCTTAGACCTTTGTTCTAGCAGTCACACTTTTAGAATGCTCTTCCTCCAGATATTTGCAGTGTAACTTTCAAATGGTTGCTCAAGTCATATTTTCCTAATGAGGTAAACCCTGACTGCTCTAAATAATACTGCATCCTCCAACCTAGTATATCTGATTTACCTTTTATTATTCTACTTTTTTTCCAATATATCTGTTAACATATTAATGTATTTTAGTGTATTATATATTTTTATTCATACTCCATCTCCCTCCATTAGAATGTAAGCTTCATAAGGGCAGTAGTCTTTGTTTTTACTGATGTTTGCCAAGTGACTGAAATACTGCCTAACACATAGTTGGTGATCTGTAGTAATTTATTAAATATTTGGAGATCCAAAAATTTCCATTTGTGAATGTTTTATTATGAACACACTACTCTCTGCCAATATGCTTTTAAGTCTCTTGCTTTTTTTGTCTCCTCATAGTCTTTTGACAAAACCTTAACTCTGGTTAAAACTTATCCTATAACTGCTTAGTGACTGTACATTAGTAAGGGAGTGTTGCTGGAGAAAAATAATCATATCGAATTGTTTTACATTCAATTTAGGACCACAAACAACTATTGGGCCCTTAATTCTTCCAGGCAGATGTACTACATTTCCTTGTTCCATCCTTTCTCCCTTTCCCAGATAAAAATCAATGGCTTTTTGTTTTCTTTATAAACATCCATCCTCTTATTTTTATTCTCACTCATACTGAAATTCCTTGCCTTCAAATTGGACTAAAAAATAGAAACATACATAAGAGTACTTCTACAAACTACAACAACTACATGCACAGACACTTACATTTCTACTCACATACTATGCTTTTCCTCCAGTCACATTGGATGAACTCTTAACACTCATATCAGAAGCCAACCCTTCCAATTATCTAGTGAATACTATTCTTCGCTTCTTCAAGAATATCATTCTGGTGTTCACTCTTACCCACTCTAGAATATAATCAGGCTTTCACTCTCTAGAAGGTGATTTTCATTAAGATTCACAAACGATATAATTCTCTCAATTTAAAAGAAAAATAATCTGTATTTCCAGTTATTATATCAGTTTTCTACTTTTTCTTATTGTGAAGATCCTTAGCAAAGTCATCTGTCTTTGCTGCCTCTACTTCCCCTCAAGGCAGAATTTTCCTTTACTACTCCACTATTCTACATTCATGTTTCTTGTGTACACACATATATTCAATGAATTAATCAATGAAGACAAAATATACTATAACAAAATCAAGACTCCCATCATAATATAAATGGATAAAATTACTTACTAGGGGAGTAACATCAGTGAATTGGAGAACTAGGAAGCTTCAGGCCTTCGTTCTCCCACAGAACATGAAAACATTACTAGAGACTGGCTAAAGTAACTTACAGAAGCTGGAAATAAGTCACAGATCTATAGCAACCAAATGAATGTCAGTTATGAAAAATGCACATTAAAAAAAAAATTGGGTGGCGTTTTACAAACCCTGGCTCCACTTCCTCCCTGGTGCAGCAGGCTGTGGTTTGAAGGAAGTATTGTTTCAGTCCCTAGTTCTTTTCTGAGAACTACAGAAAATCAGAGCAGAACTAATTAGTGACATTCAAGCCTGGCTACTGGCTGCCTGAGGAATTGATCTATTGTTGTTGATTTGTGTTGATTAAACTGGAGCTCAGAAAGCCAAACCTGGCACATGTCAGATTACAGGCTAGGTCTTTACCTATAGCTCTTGAAAGCTGTAAGGGAAAGAACTATAGACTACAGATAACCTGGAGCAAGAGATCACTGATGGAAGAATACAGTAGAAAAGTTAAGACCACAAGAAAAAATAGGAATGAGACTCTTTAGAAAATTGAGAAACTTTAAAACAACCATCTATGCAGGTAAATCAGAAACAAGTACACAAACAGGCCTAGGGGAAACATCCCCAGAAAAGACCTGAGAAGACTGTAAGCCTTTACATGAGAATGATTCTAAGGCTCAAACAAGCTAAGCAATGAAGGTCTTATCCTGAACAGAAACAGACCACAAAGATTTGGAAAAGTGGCTGAATTTTAAAGGTCTGATTTGCAACAAAAGGTCACAGGCATAAAAAAAAAAAACATGGAAAAAAAAATGTCCATTTAAACAAATAATTAAATCATTAGTGATCATTCCTGATGAAATCTAGGCGTTGGACATGGTAAACAAAGACTTTAAAACATATGTCTTGAGTATGCTCAGAGAGCTAAAGGAATACACAAAGAAACTATAGAAATAGAATAAAACAATTTCAACAAAATAAATGTTATCTATCAAAAACCCCAAAGATAACATTATTTTTAATAATAAAAGAATGAAAACTTTTCCTGTACATTCAGGAATAAGACAAAATGCTTGCTTTCACCTCTTCTAGTTACCTTCAAAGTAGAAATCCTACGCAGCCATTAGAAAAGTAAAATAAATAAAAGGCATCTACATTAGAAAGAAGCAAAATTGCCTTTGTATACAGATCACAAGACAAAATCTTACAACTAAACAATTCTAACAATTCCACAAACACAGTTTTAGAACAAGTAAACAAATTCAGCCAATTGCAGCATACAAAATAGACAATCAAAAATAAGTAGCATTTTTATATAATAACCATAAACCACCTGAAAAGAAAGTTAATAAAATAATTTTATTTATAATAGCATTTAGAAAACTCAAGAATAAACAAAGAAAACTACACTTTTTTTTTTTTACTAAAAACTACAAAACGTTGCTAAAAACATAAGGATGACACCAACAAATGGAAAAACAGGAAATGTTCGTGGATCAGAGATATTTTGATTTTAATACTACCAAGAGTGATCTACAAAATGAAATCATTATAAAAACTTCTACAATGTTTTATGTAGAAATAGAAAAATCAATTTTTCTATTTTTCTTTTATGGAGCCTCAATATCCAGAATATATAAAACAATCTAAGAAGAAGAGCGAAGTTGGATGTCTTATGCTTTCTTATTTCACAACTTACTGTAAATTCACAGTAAATAAAAGAATTCAGTACTGGGATAAAAACAGGTAGACCAAATAGAATAGAGAGTTCAGAAATAAACCCTTACATATATGGTCAAATGATTTTTAACAAGGGTTCCAAGTCCATTGAGTGGGGTAAAAGCAGTCTTTTAAACAAATGGTATTTGGAAAATTGGATGTCTGCATACAAATAAAAAGGTGTATCCTTATCATATACTATATATGAAAATTAAATTTTTAAGTTAATGGATCAAAGTCCTAAACATAATAGATAAAATTACGAAACTCTTTGAAGAAAATACAAGAAAAAAATTTCATGGCATTGCACTTGGCAATGATATCTTTAATATAACAACAAAATCACATGCAACAAAAGAAAAAAATATTAAAATTTAAAACTGTATCAAAAGATTTATCAACAGAGTGAAAAGGTAATCCACAGAATACAAGAAAACATTTGCAAATCATACATCAGATAAGAGGTTAATATCTAGAATGTATAAATAACTCATACAGCTCAAAAACCAAAAACCAAATAGCCCCATTAGAAAATTCAAAAGCTTTAATAGCTTTCTCCAAAGTAAGACATTACTATTACCAAGAATCACATGTTCAACATCACTAATCATTAGGGAAATGCAAATCAAAATCATGAGATACTTCACATCATTAGGATAGATGTTTAAATGAATACATAAATTAATGAATGAAGATGTGGAGAAAAAGAAACTGTTTAGAATATGGAAAAATTGTAACCATGCATTACTCATGGGAATGTAAAACTTTTCAGCCTCTATAGAAAACAATATGGCAGTTCTTCAAAATATTAAAAATAAAACCAAAATTGCTGTATAATCAAGACATTCCACCTCACATTATATACTCAAAATAATTAAAAGCAAGGACTTGAGAAGATATTTGTACACTCATGTTTATAAAGGCAACCTAGCTGTCAATGAATGGATGAATGGTTGAACAAAATGTGGTATATACATACAGTGAAATATTATTCGGCCTTAGAAAGAAATACAATTTGGAAACATAGTACAACAGGGATAGATTTTGTAGACACTGTGCTAAGTGAAATACATTAATCTTTAAAGGAAAAAATACTGTATTACTCCATTTATATGAGGTATCTAGAGTAGTCCAATTTTATTATGTCTTTGAAATGTTCACATCAGAGGAGTTAATCAACTTGCCAAAGTGTATACAGATGGTATGTAGTAGAGATTGTTTTCTATTTCAGATTAGACTTTATTTTCTAGAGAGTGTTTCCTGATTCCTTAACCTGGGTGGGGGATCTCTCCAATATTTCCCCCATACTTAGCATTGCCATTTATCTTGTCACTCAGGATAATAACTTGTTTAATAAATTGTAAATTCTTCTGGGAAAAGATAATGTCTTTTCTTATTTCACAATTCAGTTTCCCCATTTTATTAAAAATTGTTTCCACTGTCATGGTTACTCCTTTCTTTCTTCAATTTTACCTCCATTATTCATAACAACTTTCTTTCATTTAGCATTCATAATTTTCCTAGCACCATGCTGGCTTTCTTATATATTAACCCTTTTATGCTTCCTAATCTGTCTTGTGCAATAGACAGTATCATTCTCATTTTAAAATGAATCCATAGCTCCATTCTTTACTTAGAGTCATAACCTAATGGAGTCCCTAATGTCTTACCAGAACATTCCAGTTATTGCATGATGAAATAATTAGCATATAATTCTTTCTCTTTCTGTTGGAGTTTCATAACTTTTCTTCAAACAGGCCATAATGGCCAGGTATCCCTCAATATTTCTAAGAACAGCAGCAGCCAAGATGATTTCAAGGCCTTACTTAAAAAAAAAAATTGAAAATAGTACCTATGACTCCTATTTTAGAGGAACTGACACATATTCACACTTGCGTTTTTCTTTTGGAAACAGATTTACTTCTTCTCCCTTTGTTTCTCCTTTTATCCTCAATATTACTTTCTTCTGAAAAATAATCTATGGGATGGTAGTACATAAAACATATTTAGTAAATGAAAATATTTTATTCTTTTAAATTGTGATTCATAAGATAGGTAAAAGGGAGATGAGTTAAATTTGTCTCAAAATTAATGAAAATTTTAAAATATTAGCATATTAATCAGCATATGATTACTGAAATATTTATCAGCATAAAATGAAAGTGGTTCTGAAAATTTTAAATGCATTCTTTTCCTTTCTTATGTATTTATTGTACCATATGGAAATTACGCCTTCTTATTTTAAAATGCTGCGTAGAAATTTGAGTTTTAAATGCAAGCTTTAACCTGTATTTCTAAGTATTTGAAAAATTTATGGAATGGTAATATAATATGAGAAAGAATAGATTATTTAATATTTGCAATATCCTGCCTTGTTTCTTTCTTTCTCTCCAGGACCAGTGAGCCTAAATATTAAATACATATATTTGGATAT